>NC_054487.1:11860317-11997279 GCF_017639515.1 Carcharodon carcharias
CTGAAATTATATTCCTTTTATGTTATGAATTAACAGCAGCAACTTGCAAAATTAATACAGAAAAACATCCTAAGGCTGATTTCCATATTCAAGGTGCAACCTGCATCTTGTACCATAGCAGAGAATCCAGAATGTAAATAATCAAAACAAAAAACAAAAAACTGAGGATGTTGGAAATCCAAAACAAAAACAGAATTACCTGGAAAAACTCAGCAGGTCTGGCAGCATCAGCGGAGAAGAAAAGAGTTGATGTTTCGAGTCATGAGGACTCGAAACGTCAACTCTTTTCTTCTCTGCCGATGCTGCCAGACCTGCTGAGTTTTTCCAGGTAATTCTGTTTTTGTTATGTAAATAATCAACGCTGCCAGTAAGATTTTCAACATATGGTGGATGTACAAGATTTCTATCCATACCTCCACTCGAACTCCGAATACCATCCAGCAGCACAAGTATAAATTTTGTAACTCAAGACTGCTTAGTTTGTCAAGGGATAGCAATTTGAGTAGTCTACTCTCTGATGAAAGACACAATTGGAGTGAGACAAATGCTAAAAATCTTTTCACTGATCTGGATAATCGCGAGAGAAGCTTGGTGACAAAATAAGAGCACCATAATGGTTTAAGCATATCGCTACTAATGAACTAAATAAACCTAGTGATACCAGTCTGAGGCCTTTTCCCATCTGCACTGAGATCATGAGTTTTGCTCTCCATATTCCTGTTGCTAAATGGAATGATAACAACAGAAGCATGGTACAGAAGAAAATCTGCAAACGATAGAAATCCAAATATGAGAACAGAAAATGCTGGTAATACAGAGCAGGTCAATGAACAGTACAATTTGGGACTCCTAAAGATGACAGACCCCAATGTAAACCAATGTTTGTCTTTCAGATATGGACTGACCATTTCCATCATGTTTAGCTCAGGTATTAGGCACTAATTTTACAGTCTTCAAATAAGGGAATTAGCACAGTGACTTTGAATGATAAATGTGAATTCTGGAGGGAACATGTCTGCAGTTATGCCTACAAAATAATAAATTGTTAGGACGAGTGTTAAAAGCTTTTCCTTTCCACCTCCTCCACCCTCCAGTTCCAATTTTCCCCCTTTTGACTGCTGCTTGGCTATGGTCCCATGAACATGTCACCCTCAAAGTACTGCCATACAATGACCCACCCCTTCATGAGTGATTAGACATATTGAATCACCCAACCACAACGGACGTCACAAGCAAGCCTGATACCATACACCATCGCAAGGTGCCCTAAGAGAGCAATCAGGCATAGAAACCCGGGCTAACCTCTCCACCACTTCGAGTTGAGGTTAATTGTGCTTCAACTGCTACCTGATTCAAGTAAGCGCTAACCACTAACTCAACCAGGAGGAGGAGGCTTCATAAATATCCCCATCCTCAATGATGGGGGAGCCCAGCACGTCAGTGCAAAAGAGAAAGCCAAAGTATTTGCAACAATCTTCAGCCGGAAGTGCCAAATGGATGATCCATCTTGGCCACCTTCTGAGGTCCCCAGCATCACAGATGCCAGTTTTCAGCCAATTCGGTTCACTCTATGTGATATCAAGAAACGGCTATAGACACTAGACACTGTAAAGGCTATGGGCACTGATAATATTCCAGCAATAGTACTCAAGACTTGTGCTCCAGGACTAGCCATGCCAACAGCCAAGCTGTACAGCTACAACACTGGCATCTATCCAGTATGTCCAGTCCACATAAAGCAAGCCAAATCCAATCTGGCCAACTGCCACCCCATCACTCTATTCTCGATATCAAAGTGATAGAAGGTGTCGTCGACAGTGCAATCAAGCAGCACTTACTCAGCAATGGCCTGCTCACTGACACTCAGTTTGGGTTCTGCGAGGGCTACTTAGCCCCTGACTTCATTTCAGCCTTAGTCCAAACATGGACAAATTGTTAAACTCAAGAGATGAGAAGAGAGTGACTGTCTTTGACATCAAGGCTACATTTGACCAAGTGTGGCATCAATGCACCCTAGTAAAACTGGAGTCAATGGGAACCAGGGGAAAACGCTCGGTTCGTTGCCATCATCCCTAGTACAAAGAAAGATGGTTGTGGTTGTTGGGGGTCAATCATTTCAGTCCTTGGACATCGCTGCAGGAGTTCCTCAGGGTAGTCTCCTAGGCCCAACCATCTTCAGCTGCTTCATCAATGACCTTCCCACCATAAGGTCAGAAGTGGGGATGTTCGCTGATGTTTTCACAATGTTCAGCAACATTTGCATCTCCTCAGATATTGAAGCAGTCTGTACCCACATGCAGCAAGAGCTGGACAATATTCAGGCTTAGGCTGATAAGTGGCAAATTACATTTGTGCCACACAAGTGCCAGGCAATGAACACCTACAGCAAGAGAGAATCCAACCATCTCTCCTTGACATTCAAGGACATTACCATTGCTGAATCCCCCTCTATCAACATCCTTGGGGTTACCATTATCAGACGAGAAACCGAGCTGGGCTAGCCATATAAATACTGTGGCTACAAGAGCAGGTCAGAGGCTAGGAATCCTGTGGCAAATAACTCACCTCCTGACTCCTCAAAGTCTGTCCACCATCTACAAGGCACAAGTCAGGAGTGTGATGGAATACTGTCCACTTGCCTGAATGGGTGCAGCTCTAACAACACTCAAGATGCTTGACAATAACCAGGACAAAGCAGCCCACTTGATTGGCACCCTGTCCACAAACATTCATTCCCTCCACCACCGATGCACAGTGGCAACAGTGTACACCATCTACAAGATGCACTGCAAGAACTCACCAAGGCTCCTTAGACAGCACCTTCCAAACCCAGACCTCTACTACCTAGAAGGACAAAGGCAGCAGATACATTTGAACACTACCATCTGCAAGTTCCCCTCCAAGTCGCACAGCATCCCAACTTGGAACTCATATCACTGTTCATTCACTGTCGCTGGGTCAGAATCCTGGAATTCCCTCCATGGACTGCAGCGGTTTAAGAATGCAGCTCATCACCACCTTCTCAAGGGCAATCAGGGATAGCCAATAAATGCTGGCCTAGCCAGCAACACCCACATCCCAAGAAAGAATAAAAAGAAACCCATGACCTTGTGCTGGATGGCTCAGTACCACACCAGATAATACTTCTATTGATCGCCTAGTGGCTAGTGTATGAGTAATTTAAACCTATGTTTCATCTTATGTTGGTACTTGACAAGGTATGCTATCATAAAACTGTAACCAGTGAACTACAAGAACAAAGCTCAGTTGGTTTATAAAGGCCAACCAAAATGCTGACATTTCAGGAGATTAATCTTAAAACTACTGAGATCATCAATGTAATTGAAACTGGAAGTCATCTTAAATAGAAACAATTCTGACATTCACAGGAGGGAATCAACTGCTTTCTAAATATGCAAGAAAATTTTCAGAACAGCAAATGCTTGCTTATTCTACAGTATCAGTCAAGTAAATTGAAAAGCTTTACGGCATGTTACTCACAAATTCACAATATGGCTGATTTCATTGAATTCCCTTATCAGGTTGTACTCAAAGCACATCCCCTATCTCACCTTGTGAATCATTCAAGGAGTTATCATTTACTTCTGACTCAACTCCACCGATACATCATCTGCAGACACAACATTAGCTTCCACATCTTCTGATGTCAGTCAACTCCACACCACCAGCACCTCACTTAATACCCAAGGCCTCTCTGATTTTAGACATCTCATCTTAAATAAGTTTCTCTAGTTAAACATGGGGAAGACCAATGCCATCATCTTCAGCTCTTGCCACAAATACAGTACTCTTCAGTAAGAAGCCACCTCTGATAATAACAGGGTATAACAATAAAACACAGGGCTTCTGATTCATCCTCCGCACATCAACAATAAAGTTACATGCAAACAAAAAGTGAAACATATCGTACATGCCAGTACATTTACATGGAAGGCTGTAATTATTCTCAGTTAACTCGCTTCCCAATGTTATTAGAAATACTTATAACACACCTCTGAAACATGATCCTGAAAATATAAGTAACTTCAAAACCTTATAGAAAGCAAAATATACTTCCCCTAAATCCTTACAAAATGTATTCAATAAGTTAGCTGAACTATACTAACAAGACAAATGTGGCAGGTAGGACACAAGAATCAATCTTAGAACACCTCAAATCAAACAGGGATTGGTGGGGCGAGGGAAATCAAGTAGGAAACCCACTTGTGCTACTACCCAGCAATCCTTACTGGAGGCCTGCATGTAGAGAAGACAGGTGAAGCCAGACTTCTATGGTAAACTGTTGCAAAGACTACAGACAGATTGACAATGACAAAGAGGAAAAATGCATCACAGTCACAGGGAAATAAAATAAAAGCAAAATACTGCTGAGGCTGGAAAATTGATATAAAAACAAAAAGTGCTGGAAAAACTCAGTCTGGAAGCTTCAGTGCAGACAGAAACAGAAACATTTTGAGTTCAATACACGAAGTTCTAACCAGTTCCGAAGAAGCAGAACTTGTAAATTTAATCAAAGCCATTTACAGCCTGTGGTGGAGGCAAAAATCCAATTGGAGAGAATTGAATAAGGAGTGTGCAGAAGCTCTCAATGCTTTGGAAATGAAGATTGGAGCTGGGGTTGTAATTTGCAAGGGTCTGGCTTGATGGGCAGCTGGAAGGAGGAGACACAACAGAGGACACTGAATAGATTGCCTCAGCCTTAACAAATGAGTCCACATGCATCTCTCACTTGTTTTGGGTGCCAGGGCGGAGGATTGGGTTTGAAGGAGATGGCAGATAGTGATGAAGCCAGGAGATTATCTTTGCTCTCGGGGATGGTCCTTGAAGAGCAGGAAGCTTTTGCTGAACAGTCAGAGGTTGGATAAGGCTTTGTCTTAACTAGTCCAGAAAAAGACTGGTCCAGCCAACCAGATTTGGGTGAAGAATGAGCAATCCCAGTTGTATGTTGAGAGGTTGGTGGGGTGGGGGGCTTCATATCTGCCCAATTCTTGTACACAAATTTTTATACATACCTATGAATTAGGAGAAGTAGACCATTTGGCTTCTCATGCCTGTTGCGCCATGCAATAAGATCATGGCTGATCTGATTGTGGCCTCAACTCCACATTCTGCCTAGCCCTGATAATCTTAGATTCTTGATTGACAAGGGAGTCAATCTGCCTTTTAAGTACCTCTGCCTTAAAAATATTCAATCACCTTGCCTCCACCACACTCCGAGGAAGAGAATTCCAAAGGCTCACGACCCTCAGAAAAAATTTCTTCACAAATGGCAGATCCCTTACCTTTAAACTATGTCCCCTAGTTCTAGACTCTCCCACAAGGGGAACACCCATTCAGTATCCACACTGTCAAGTCCCCTCAGGAACTTAAATGTTTCAATAAGATCACCTCTCAATCTTCTGAACTCCAATGGTTACAGGTCCCGCCTGTCCAACCCTTCCTCAGGAGATAACCACCCCCCTCACCCACCCCATCCCCGCCACATCCCACCCACTCTATCCCAGGTATCAGTCGAGTGAACTTCTCTGAACAGCTTATAACACATTTATATCCTTTCTTAAATAAGGGTACCAAAACTGTACACAGTACATATGAATTAGGAGCTGGAGGAGACCACTAGGCCATCAAGTCTGCTCTGCCATTCAATAAGATAGGCTGATCTGATTGTAACCTCAACCCCACATTCCCACCTACCCTTGGTAACGTTTTACCCCCTTGTTTATCAAGGATTTATCTAGATTTGCCTTAAAAATATTCAAAGGCTCTGCTCCCATCACCTTTTGAGGTACAGTTCCAAGGACACAGAGAGTAAAAAATTCTCATCGGTCTTAAATGGGCGATCCCTAATTTTTAAACTGTGACCCCTAGTTCCCTGTCAAGACCCCCCCCCCCCACTTCAGGGTCTTATATGTTTCAATCACCTCTTATTCTTTTACACTCCAGTGGATACAAGCCTAACCTGCCCAACCTTTCCTCGTAAGGCAACCTGCCCAATCCAGGTATTAATCTAGTAAAACCTTCTCTCAACTGCTTCCAAGGCATTTACATCCTTCCTTAAATAAGGAGCTCAGTACAGCACAACAGTACTCCAGATATGGTCTGGAGCAAAGCAAAAAAAGATGCGGGACATACAGGAGTTGGGGGGGGTGGGGGTTTGGCTGGGTTTAGAGGCACTGACAGGGTGAGGGTCCTCTAGAGGTCCAACTCTGAAGCCCCACTGACAGGGAGGGGAGGGGGGGTTTGGCTGGGGTTGGAGGCATTGACAGGGTGAGGGTCCTCCAGAGGCCCAACTCTGGCCAGCAGAGCCCCCACTGACAGGGGGTGGGGGGTTTGGCTGGGGTAAGAGGCACTGACAGGGTGAGGGTCCTCCATAGGCCCAACTCTGGCCAGCAGAGCCCCCACTGACTGGGGGGGGGTGGGGTTTGGCTGGGGTTAGAGGCACTGACAGGGGGGGTGGCAGGGGGGTTAGAGGCACTGACAGGGTGAGGGTCCTCTAGAGGCCCAACTCTGGCCAGCAGAGCCCCCCCTGACAGGGGGTTTGGCTGGAGTTAGAGGCACTGACAGGGTGAGGGTCCTCTAGAGGCCCAACTCTGGCCAGCAGAGCCCCCCCTGACAGGGGGTTTGGCTGGAGTTAGAGGCACTGACAGGGTGAGGGTCCTCTAGAGGCCCAACTCTGGCCAGCAGAGCCCCCCCTGACAGGGGGTTTGGCTGGAGTTAGAGGCACTGACAGGGGGGGTGGCGGGGGGGTTAGAGGCACTGACAGGGTGAGGGTCCTCTAGAGGCCCAACTCTGGCCAGCAGAGCCCCCCCTGACAGGGGGTTTGGCTGGAGTTAGAGGCACTGACAGGGTGAGGGTCCTCTAGAGGCCCAACTCTGGCCAGCAGAGCCCCCCCTGACAGGGGGTTTGGCTGGAGTTAGAGGCACTGACAGGGTGAGGGTCCTCTAGAGGCCCAACTCTGGCCAGCAGAGCCCCCCCTGACAGGGGGTTTGGCTGGAGTTAGAGGCACTGACAGGGGGGGTGGCGGGGGGGTTAGAGGCACTGACAGGGTGAGGGTCCGCTAGAGGCCCAACTCTGGCCCCCACTGACAGCCCGGGCCGGGCCGGGCCTAACCCACTGAGAAGGCCGAAGGTGAAAGGCTTACCCGCCCCGCGAGCCGCATCGGACATCCTGACCGCCCCGGACGGAGACGGCCTGTAGCAGCTGTCCGGCCACCGACAGACGACCATCCGAGAAAGTAGCCGCTCACCCCGCCTCCTCCCTCGCACGGACACTGAGGGACACTCCAGGGACTGGGCCTGGGCCTGTCAATCACCAACACCCCCCCCCCCCACCACCTATCGCAGCCTCCCATTGGCTGAGTCCGGCAGGCCACCACCGGCCTCCTCCAATCAGAGAACGGGTTGTCAGGCTGACCCCGCCCTGCGGCTGTCTATGACGTAATCACAAGGGTTACTGGCGGTCAGTGGTGTAGGGACACTTCCCAGTGCTGACTGGAGGTAAAAGTGGGTGGATGTCAGTTAAAAACACTCATGGAAAGTCAGATAAAAAAGACGCCCTCTTGTTTTCCAACTTTATTGGTGGGGGAAAGGTAAAATCACAGGCTTGTCAACAATTGGGAAATAATCCCAGCTTTTCAGCTTGGGATAAAATTAGAAAGGGCTGGAAAAGCTCAGCAACATCTGTAGAGAGAAAAACAGTTAATTGCAGAGTTCATTATGACCCTTCATCCTGAGTTTCAAAGAAGAGTCATATTGGACTCCAAACATTCTTTGCCTCTGGAGACAGTGGACAAAACATGAAAGTTCATATTCCCTGCCACTGGAGGGATATTCTACACACAATGTATATAGCAATATATTAAAGAGCTGTGAAAGTCCTTGATAGATCTTTGCTAACAAGATTACTGAATATATTAACTTTCAGTTAAATGGCAACAAAAGACTTTGCAGAGATTAAGCTATTTGGATAAGTGAAATTTTGCTGGATGCTTGTACATTTTGTTGGGATTTTCAATTTTGGTGATGACTGAATAGTTTAGATGACTCAAGGAAATTTCAATGAAATTAGCATAAGAAGTTCAGTCCAGCACTTCAACAGATTTTAGTTACTCCCTGGTGGTTTAGGAATTCAAGGAGGTCTTGTGGTGCAGTGGATCATGCCCCTTTGAGCCAGACACTCTGGATTCAAGTCCCACTCCAGGACTTGATGGCCAAGGAAGCTGTGTTCACAATGTGGCCAAACAGGTTGAGTATCACCTTGTGAAACCTTCCAACATGTCTATGGCAGGTGGAAAGAGTGGGAGAGATTCCTGGTCAGCCATGTTATGGAAAGAAATTGGAGTCTCTACCATCACTATCCATAGCTCCAGGCTACAAAATGCATGTAAAAGTGTAGGTTGCTCTTTGGAGGGCAGGTTGACTCAGTTGACTGGTGGCTGGTGTGGATCAGATTGGTGCCCACAGCATGAGTTTGATCCCCCTTCTGGCTGGGGCAGATTCAGGACCTGCCTCCTTGCCCTACCTGTGGTGGAGGTCATGTCACTGTAGCTTGGACCTGCCTTTGGACAGAGAATTTAGGAATTAGTGAGTTTCAGTAAATTATTGGAAGTATCAGAAAGTACATTGTAAAACTATAAACATATGCAATGTGCTAGCCTCTGTAGCCACTGGTCATCGTGGTGGTGCATGCCAACTCACAGGGGGTATTGCCATTTTCCTCTGTCATCAACTAGTAACTCCCAGGTGCAATAATCGATGTCTAGGGCCTTCATATCTCACTTACAAGCATCTTTGAATTTGAGCTTTGGGCATCCTATCCTACTGGTCACCTATCTCTGGCTATCTCACCTTGCAAAAAGTCCTTGGGTATGTGAACGTCTTCCATCCTGCAGAGTCACCGCTGTTTGATGCCTGCTAACAAAATTGGGAGCTCTGTCTTTCAGAGGACTGCTGCTTTCGTGATATTGTCCTTTCAGGATGTAACCACAATGTGATGCAGACAGCAAGATGAAAATTGTTAAAGTTTTTTTTCTTGATAGCTGTAATTTATCCATGTTTCACAGCCACACAGCAAGGAGCTGAGAACACAAATTATTTACCAAATATATACTTTAGAGGCCCATCTTAACAAGAAAAAAAATGCTTGAACATGATCCCTCACATGAAATAATCTTAAAGCACTTTTAGAGTGCAGTAATTGTTATCACATAGGCAAACACAGCAACCATTCTGCAACAACATTATCCCACAGACAGCAATGAAGGAATGCCTAGTTAATCCTTTTTCTTGGTGATATTGTTTAATAGAGGAGTATTGTCCAGAATGTCCTGCTCTTCTTTGAATCAAACAATGGAATCTTTAACATCCACCTGAATAACAGACAGGAACCTGGGTTAGCAATTCATCAAATATATAGTACCTGCAATCATCACAGCCTGAGGACATTGCTGCAGCAGATCCTTGGCACTAGCATCATAAGCTGCTTCTTCAATGATCTTCCCTTCATCATAAAGTCAGGAATGGGGCTGTTTGCTGACTTTTCTACAGTGTTCAGCATCATTGGCATCTCATCTTCTAATGAACCAGCCTATATCACCACACAGTTAGATTTGGATCACATGCAGGCATGACCTGACATAAATGTCAGATAATGATGACCTGAAACAAGAGAAGGCCTAGCCATCTCCTCCTGACATTCAATAATACTGCTGCCAAGTCACATCAACATCTTGCAGATCACCATTGACTAGAAACATAACTAGAGCAGCCCAACACTCAGGCTGGCTACATGAAAATGCAGAGGCTGAGTATTCTGTCACAAATGGCTTCTCCACCCTACCATCTAAAAACTTGAAGTCAGTAGACCGCACTATAGAAGCTTGGCATCTTCTAGAATAGAACACTTTGCTGGGCTGCCCCACTGGGATAGGATTGAGGCAGGAGAGATTAAATAACTGAGATGTAATGAAGCAAAAGGCAAAGGGAATGGTAATGGTTGTAGTAAAGAGATAAAGCATTTGTCCAGAGCATGTGTAAGTGTGAGAATAAAGAACATCTCTGTCTGAAAGCAAAAATATGGGCCAGAATCTTTTGTCCCACAGGCGGGTGTGTGCCTGACCCGATCGGGAGTAAAATAGTGCGCGATGGCATCGGGCAAGTGTCCTGATGTCATTGTGCACTTGCACGATATTTCGCTTGGCAGGTGGGTGCTGGAGCCATGCCCACCATTAATTAAGCGGCCACTTAAGACCCTTAACAAGCCAATTGACTGTGATTTTTCCTTTCCCGTGCAATTTTCTGCTTGTTGCATGGGAAAAATGGGCAGGCGGCCTGCCAACATTTTCACAAACCTCATCCAGAGGCAGGATGAAAAGGGTCAGCAGCATTGCCAGTGTGAGTAGTGAGGAGTTTTGGAGATGGTTTGCAGCTGGTTGCTTATTGGTACTTGGCAGCTTCATCTCTGTTTGGAGCTTCATTCTTAGCATTTCCAGGCCTCATTTCAGGGCTCGTTGCTGTCTGCCAGGCCCCTGGAGGATTCAGACCACGTGGACCCTTCCAGGTATCAGATAGCCTTCCCCCACCCTGGTAATGGGGATTGTGGTCTCTGCTGAAGGCACCTCCTCTGAGGAGGAAGAGAGAGGCAGAAGGGAGAGGAGACCACATGCCCCTATGCAGCTTCCGGGCGAGGGATCTGTGAGAGGAGTGATGCAAGCACAGGGGACAACAGGGAGTCCAAGGTAGAAGGGGCCGCAGAAGACTGTCCTGCTGCCAGGATTTATAGGCAGCAATGCAGCTACCTCAATATGTCAGAGGTGCAAGGCCGAAGGAGGCTCCGCCTCTCAAGGGAGACCATGATCTCCATTTGTCAGATGATCAGGCCTGAGATCAGCTCTGACTGTGTGGGTGGACACCCCATGCCAGTGGCTCTGAAGGTCACAGTGGCCCTCAACTTCTATGGTTCTGGTTCTTTCCAGGGTTCAGTGGGGGATTTGTGTGGAGTCTCCCAATCAGCTGTCCACAGTTGCATTAAGCTGGTGACAGAAGCTCTGTTCAGGTGTGTCCTAACCTTTATTATTTACCATATGGACGAGGCCAGCCAGGCTGAGCAAGCCAGAGGCTTTGCAGTGATTGCTGGGTTCCCCTGCGTCCAGGTTGCATTCGACTGCACACATGTGGCCATCAAGGCGCCAGCGGGTCAGCCGGGTGCCTTCATCAACAGGAAGGGATTCCACTGCATGAACGTGCAGATAGTGTGTGACCACAGGATGCAGGTTCTGCAAGTCAGTGCAAGGTACCCAGGCAGCTCCCATTACGCTTACGTTCTGAGATACTCCCAGGTGCTGAGGCTCTTCAGTGTTCCAAGCTGACTGGATGGACGGCTGCGGGGAGGCAAGGGCAATCCGTTGAAGAGGTGGCTCATGATGCCATCGGCCGCCCAAGAACACAGGCAGAAAAGTGTTACGAGTCATGCCTCCACAAGGGCAGTGGTGGAGAGGACCATATGTCTTCTCAAGATGCCTGGGCTCCTCAGGGGGTGCACTACAATTCCTGCCAGGTCGGGTGTCACTGATCGTGCACTCTCCACAATCTGGCACTGGCAAAGAGGACCTACTGGAGGAAGAGCATCTTGAGGCAGCTTCAGGGGCCACAAATGATGAGTCCAATAGTGAGTCTGAAGGGGAACACAGTGAGGAGAATGCAGAGGGCATGGAGCCAAACCTCAGTAAGCTGCAGGGAGGCATGGATAACAGGGATGCCTTGATCCAGCTAGGCTACCAAAGATTAGCTTCAAATGCCAGGGCTGCCGCCTCCATCCCAGAAAGGACCCTTTCATTTGAACCCAAAGAACACTCAGTGCCTGTGCAATAAAGTTCAGAGCTACCTCCGTCCATTACATACTGGCGTTCCCTGCACCAATGAAATAAAAAGGTGAAGCATGCTCAGGCCATGATGACAAATACACAACTTATGTCATTCTGACAGTTCAATAATCTTAACAGATACATTTCTGGCATTCAACATCAGACCAGTATACATATGATAAACAAAAATGAACATAAAATCACCCATGACCTGTCCTTCTTGTGCTCATGGTGCCTTTAACTTACATTTGTGAGTGCTACAACTAGGTGCTCCCCCCCTTGCTGGCACCAGTATTGGAGGCAGCCTGCTGACCCTGCTGTCTTGTTGGCATTGATGATCTTGGTGGTTGTCCTCTGGCCAGTGGAGCCTGTGCTGGCCCCGCCTGGGAGGGAGCAGCCAGTGCCATGACTGGCATCTCCCCAGTCATCACAGCCTCATCAGATGCCACGGTCACTGGTGGAGGGGCGTAGGAGCTGCTGCCATCATCCAGAGCGCCCTGAGAGGAGCCCCCAGAGATGCCAAGCAGCTCATATGCCAACTTGAGGTTGCTCTGGACCTTCTTGCGCACCATTGATGGACGGGCACCTAGCTGGGATACTGGGTCCCTCATCCATCTCCCAGACTGACACTGACCACCTGAGGTCACTGCCTGTGTGAGGGCTTGCAGGTCCCCAGGAACCCCTCACTCCATCACTGAAGCTGCCTTTTCTCGAGAGGCGTCACCCTCTCAATGGAGGAGGCAGTGCACTCGGCCATGACAGTGCTCACACTTGGCATGAACTCCTCCATCATGGAGACCATGGCACACACACGCTCATGGTTCTCTGTCAGATCCTCCCGCACATCTCGCTGGACATCCAGCATCTGCCACCTAATGGATGACTCCAGAGGCTCATCATCAGCCTTTGACTAAGCATTGTCCTGGTCCGCAGCAATCCTCTGACTGCCAGTGCCCTGGGCACTCTCTGCCTCTGCCTGCACCTCAAGCGATTTTAAAGTGCCCTCACCAATGTGCACCAAGATACTAGCCACTGCTCTATTGGCCATCGAGGTGCTGGTATCTGCACTCGTGCCTGTTTCAAACAGCAGGTGTGATGCAGGTGCAAATGACATCCAGTGGTCCTCCGGTGTCAAGGGTGTCCCTTTGGGGTCCAGAGAATGAACCCTTGCTGGTGAACCTAAAAGGGAGAAGAAGGACATGTCCTTAGTTAAAGTCATCACACTGTTACTGTGCATGCCAGGCACCCTGGTGAGATAACGGATGTGGGCATTATGGTGCCCTCATCTTCCAATGATCAATGGGGACTCCAGGTTCAAGGCTCCCATCAATGAAGAGATGACGCTAGAATGGTTGCACAAGCCAAAATTCTCACCTCAGTGCACTGCGCTCTTATCATCATCTGGCACCCCCACCTCTCCACACCCAGTTGCATGTGGGGCGTGCTGGCTCTCAGACTCTAGGGCATCTTGTTCGTACCTCGAGTGGAGTAGGAGGCTATTGGAGCCTCCGCTGGTCCGCCTTTCTATGTTGTTGTGGGCCATTTTCTCCTGGAACAACAGAGGAGCATTGATTAGTCTACTCTTACATTCAGCACCATTGCAGCCTGGCCAACCCCAGCTGAGGAACACCTCACAGAGCACATCCAAGTCATGGCCCTTGGGCTGCAAGTTACTCAGTTCAAGCAGCCAGGGCTCACCCCCTTGGCCAGCACCAGTGTGATTGACAGTTGGCACTCAGACTCTAGCACCCCTGAGGTCGACAGGGAGACAGCCAGACCTTAACACATCTGCACGCTAACGCGTGCCAACATAGTATTCGCCCTTCCTGAGCACAGCAGGTCACTGAAGCGCTTTCCGGCACTGCACCCAGGAGTGCCGCACCACGTTACAGCTGCTGACCAGCACTGCCACCTCCTCCTGTGCCCTCTTGGTGAGGTGCTGTGACTCCTCCTCCCATCCCCGGGGACAAGGGTGTCCCGCCTGGCAGCCAACTCCTCCAGGAGGATGGCAAGGCAATCATCAGAGAAGCGGAGGACCGAGTGCCTACCTGACCTGACCCCCCAACCCCCCCCACCCCGCCTACCCTACTACCCTACCCAGCTGCACTCAGGTCCATAGTGTCGGCTCAGGGAGCGTCCTCCATTGCAGTGTTTCTGGGTTGGCATTGGACCCAGTGGCCGACAGGCCCCGGCCCCCGCTCAGCCGTTCCCGGCCTGTGCAGAGTTGGGTTTCACGCTGGCGGGCCTTAATTGGCCCAAAAAGAAAATCCTGCCCATGAAAAACAAGATTCAAACCGGCACTTTTCAGAAGAGAAAAAAACAAATCAAAATTCAGGACAGAGTTCATGGTCTGAAAATGTTGAACTTAATGTTGCGTCCAAAAGGCTGTAAAGTGCCCAATCAGAATATAAGGTGCTGTTCCTCGAGCTTGGGCCATTGACACCCTAAAATCCTAACTCAGACATACATTATCCTTGCTTCATTGTGGCTTGGTCAATGCTTTGGAATTCCCTATATAGCCCGATTCTGCCTCCACAAAGGCTGCATCAGTTCAACAACAAGTCCCTTCACCTCTCAGGACAACTAGAGTGGGCAAGAATATGGCCTTACCAGCATCGCTCACATCCTGAAAATATGTTTTAAAGTCTAGAGAGAGAGAACTAATTTTGTGATAGTTTCTTGGAGCAGTATGTACTGGAACGAACCAAGGATAAAGCTTTCTTAGATTTAGTATTGTGTAATGAAGCTGGGTTAATTAGTAATGTCATTGCAAAAGATCCACTTGGGGGGAAATAGTGATCATAATACCATTCAATTCTATGTTAAGTTTGAAAGTGAAAGCAAACAAAAATCTTAAACTTAAACAAAGTCAATTATATAGATAAAAGGGCAGAACTGGCTAGGTTTAATTGGGTAAATAGACTAACAGGTACGAAGGTAAATGAACAGTGGGAAACATTTAAAGAAACGATTCAAAATGTTCAACATAAATACATTTCACTGAAGAACAAAAACTCAACAAGAAGGGTTCATCTGTGGCTCACCCAGGAAGTTAAGGATAGTATTAGATTAAAGGAAGAGGCTTACAATGCTGCAAAAAAACAGTAGCAAGTCTCACGATTGGGAGTGTTTTAGAAACCAGGAAAGGGCCACCAAAAAGTTAAAAGGGAAAAATAGAATGAGCGTAAACTAGCCAGGAATATAAAGGCAGATTGTAAGAGCTTTCATCAGTACATAAAAAGGAAGAACTAATGTACATGTTGGTCTCTTAGAAGCAGAAGTCGGAGAAATTATCAAGGGGAATCAGAAAATGGCAGAGGTATTGAACAAATATTTTTTATCTGTCTTCACAGTAGAGGACACAAGTTCCATATCAGAAATAGACAGTAACCTAGGGGCTAAAAAGAGGGAGGAAATTGTGGAAATTAATATCAGCAGACATAAAGTATTGAGGAAACTTAAGGGACCTGATGGTTTATGCCCTAGCATTCTAAAAGAGACAGCTGCAGAGTTAGTGGATGTACTGGCTATGATTTTCCAAAATTTCTTAGATTTGGGAATAGTCCCAGTAGACTGGAGGTTGACAAATGTTACATTGCTTTTCAGGAAAGGAGGGAGAGAGAAAACAGGGAACTACAGGCTAATTAGTCCAACATCAGTTGTTGGAAAAATGCTGGAATTTATTATTAAGGAAGTCTTAACAATGCACTTAGAAAAGCATAGAATGATTAGAATTAATCAACATAGCTTTACTAAAAGGAAATCCTGTTCAACAAACTTATTAGAGTTTTTTGAATATGTAAGTTGTAGGGTAGAAAGAGGGGAACCAGTAGATGTAAAATGCCTGAGTATCCAAAAGGCATTTGATAAGGTCCCACACAAAAGGTTAATAGGTAAGATAAGGGCTCATGGAGTTGGGGGTAATATATTAGCATTGATAGAGGATTGGTTTATGGATAGAAAACAGAGAGAGTGCATAAACAGGCTTTTTCAAATTGGTAGGCAGTGAATAGTGGAGTGCCATAAGGGTCAGTGCTGGGGCCTCAGCTATTTACAATCTATATTAGTGACTTGGATGAAGAGACAGAGAGTAATGTATCTAGGTTTGGTGATGATACCAAGCTAGGTGGAAAGGTAAGCTGCAGGGGGAGGACACATAGAGGTTGCAAAGAGATACACACAGATTAGGTGAATGGGCAACAAGATGGCAGATGGAGTATGATGCAGGGAATTGTGAAGTTATTCATTTTGATTGTAAGAATGAAAAAACAGAATATTTTTTAAAAGGTGGGAAACTTGTAAGTGTTGATATTCAAAGAGACTTGGGTGTACTTATACAAGGAATGCAGAAAGATGTAACAAGCAATTGGGAAGGCAAATGGCATGTTGGTCTTTATTGCAAGGGATTGGAGTACAAGAATAAAGAAGTCTTGCTACAGTTGTACAGAGTTTTGGTGAGAACTGTGTGCATTTTTGGTCTCCGCATTTAAGAAAGGATATACACTCATTTGAGGTAGTACAACAAAGGTTCACTAAACTGGTGCCTGGGATAAGGAGGGTTGTCCTATGATGAGACGCTGAGTAAATTGGACTTACATTCTCTGGAGCTTCGAAGAATAAGAGGTGATCTCACTGAAATCTACAAAATTCTGAAGAGGCTTGATAGTGCAGGCAATGAGGAATTGTTTCCACTGATTGGGGAATCTAAAATACAGAGGCACAGTCTCTCTATAAGGGGCAATTATTTAGGACTGAGAAACAGAGAAATTACTTCACTCAAAGGGTTGTGAATCTTTGGAATTCTCTATCCTAGAGGGTTATGGCTGTTTCATTACTGAATACACTTAAGACAGGGATAGACAGCCCCAGGGATATGGGGAGCGGGGTGGGGGGGGGGGTGGGTCGGGGGTGGGGGGAATAGAGTTGGAGCCCAAGATCAGCTATGATCATATTGGATGGCAGAGCAGGCTCAATAGGCCAGGTTGTCTACTCCTACTCCTATTTCTTATGTTCTTATGTTCAGAGGTGGGGCTGTTAGGAACAAGGAGAAGAGGAAGGCCCAAGGTCAGATGGAAAGATGTGATGATGAGATGGCTTAAACAGAATGGAATTGGAAAACAAATGGGTGTCCGACAAGAGGAGGTGGAGAAGCGTGGTCAGCCAGCATTGTGGCAGCCCCAAGTATAATGGGAGAAACCGATAGAAGATAAAGCAAGAGAAAGAGAGGAGCAGACTACCCTCCAAAGGAGCAGAGGACTGGGACAGGAGTTCCAGGTGCAGGGAACCCTTGTTATTGACAATGACTGATAGATACATACTGCTGGACAAGTGTCAGTTGATGGTGAATCAGAGGAGAGTGGTCTTGAGAAACACTGGGGCATCATGGAGTCAGCGCTTTGGACAGGCTACAAGAATGGAAGAATGGGGTGAGGGGGGAGGGAGTTCTAGAGTCAGGTGTGGACAATCTTATTTACAAGTATGACTGAGAGTCCGAAATGACGTGTTGCCTCCCTGATACTGGAGTGAAGAACATCATCCAACTTTCTGGATAAAGAAACTTTGTGAAATGAGAGCCAGAGCAGCCAAATGTTGCAATCCTTGGAACTCAGGGCCATAATAGAAGAATACTTGAGATCTTGTAGAGGTTTTCTAAGCAATTAGACAATCCAGATTGAAAGACAAATGTTCAAAGTTGGTAACCTCCAGACTTCTTCCTGTGCCACTTGTATATAGGCTAAGGAGAGGAAAATGTAAATAATTAATTTGTGCATGTAAGGCTACAACAGGAGGGAAAGGTTCACATTCTTGATGCATTGAAATGGTTTCTGGAATAAGGTAAGATTATACCAAAAAGACAGCATCTAAGAAAGGGCAAATGGAGAAGCCGGGAAAAATTTAAAATAATATGACAGGGTTGGGGAAAGTGGATGTTTGAAATTAGAAAGGGAGAACAGGGTTGTTAAAGATACTGGAATAGAACATGAAGGCCACACTGATATAAATACTGAGGAAAAGCTACCAGAGGATATAGTAACAGGAACAGGCTATGTATGAGAGTTGTGCTAGAAAAGACTAAAATTGAATGAAAAAGAAACAAGATCTATATTTGGTTTGTCACCAACACAAATCACCATGTTATACTATGGCTTGACTTCATTTTGGCACTGAGAATGTAATTATTCTCCTGAAGCCTGATCTGCATTGACATTTAGCAAGACTGGGCCAGTATATCCAAACTACAAAGATAAAAACAAAAAAAAAAACAAAAAAACTGCAGATGCTGGAAATCCAAAACAAAAACAGAATCACCTGGAAAAACTCAGCAGGTCTGGCAGCATCGGCGGAGAAGAAAAGAGTTGACATTTCGAGTCCTCATGACCCTTTGACAGAACTTGAGTTCGAGTCCAAGAAAGATTTGAAATATAAGCTGGTTTAAGGTGTGTGGGGGGCGGAGATAGAGAGAGAGAGAGAGAGAGAGAGAGAAGTGGAGGAGGTTGGTGTGGTTGTAGGGACAAACAAGCAGTGATAGAAGCAGATCATCAAAAGATGTCACCAACAATAGAACAAAAGAACACATAGGTGTTAAAGTTGGTGATATTATCTAAACGAATGTGCTAATTAAGATTGGATGGTCGGGCACTCAAGGTATAGCTCTAGTGGGGGTGGGGAGAGCATAAAAGATTTTAAAATATTTAAAAATAATGGAAATAGGTGGGAAAAGAAAAATCTATATAATTTATTGGAAAAAAACAAAAGGAAGGGGGAAACAGAAAGGGGGTGGGGCTGGGAGAGGGAGCTCAAGACCTAAAGTTGTTGAATTCAATATTCAGTCCGGAAGGCTGTAAAGTGCTTAGTCGGAAGATGAGGTGTTGTTCCTCCAGTTTGCGTTGGGCTTCACTGGAACAATGCAGCAAGCCAAGGACAAACATGTGGGCAAGAGAGCAGGGTGGAGTGTTAAAATGGCAAGTGACAGGGAGGTTTGGGTCATTCTTGCGGACAGACCGCAGGTGTTCTGCAAAGTGGTCGCCCAGTTTACGTTTGGTCTCTCCAATGTAGAGGAGACCACATTGGGAGCAACAAATGCAGTAGACTAAGTTGGGGGAAATGCAAGTGAAATGCTGCTTCACTTGAAAGGAGTGTTTGGGCCCTTGGACGGTGAGGAGAGAGGAAGTGAAGGGGCAGGTGTTGCATCTTTTGCGTGGGCATGGGGTGGTGCCATAGGAGGGGGTTGAGGAGTGGGGGGTGATGGAGGAGTGGACCAGGGTGTCTCGGAGGGAGTGATCCCTACGGAATGCCGATAAGGGGGGTGAAGGGAAGATGTGTTTGGTGGTGGCATCATGCTGGAGTTGGCGGAAATGGCAGAGGATGATTCTTTGAATGCGGAGGCTGGTGGGGTGATAAGTGAGGACAAGGGGGACCCTATCATGTTTCTGGGAGGGAGGAGAAGGCGTGAGGGCGGATGCGCGGGAGATGGGCCGGACACGGTTGAGGGCCCTGTCAACAACTGTGGGTGGAAAACCTTGGTTAAGGAAGAAGGAGGACATGTCAGAGGGACTTTTTTTTGAAGGTAGCATCATCAGAACAGATGCGACGGAGGCGAAGGAACTGAGAGAATGGGATGGAGTCCTTACAGGAAGCGGGGTGTGAGGAGCTGTAGTCGAGGTAGCTGTGGGAGTCGGTGGGTTTGTAATGGATATTGGTGGACAGTCTATCAGCAGAGATTGAGACAGAGAGGTCAAGGAAGGGAAGGGAAGTGTCAGAGATGGACCACGTGAAAATGATGGAGGGGTGGAGATTGGAAGCAAAATTAATAAATTTTTCCAAGTCCCAATGAGAGCATGAAGCAGCTTCGAAGTAATCATCGATGTACCAGAGAAAGAGTTGTGGAAGGGGGCCGGAGTAGGACTGGAACAACACATACCCCATAAAGAGACACCTATGTGTTCTTTTGTTCTATTGTTGGTGACATCTTTTGATGATCTGCTTCTATCACTGCTTGTTTGTCCCTACAACCACACCAACCCCTTCCACTTCTCTCTCTCTCTCTGCACCCCCCCCCACACACACACACACACCTTAAACCAGCTTATATTTCAACTCTTTCTTGGATTCGAACTCAAGTTCTGTCGAAGGGTCATGAGGACTCGAAACGTCAACTCTTTTCTTCTCCGCCGATGCTGCCAGACCTGCTGAGTTTTTCCAAGTAATTCTGTTTTTGTATCCAAACTACAATGCTAGTTTCCACATAACTTTCTGACCGTGGAAAAAGAGGCTGCAAACATCTGTGTTGCATGCATGTACTCTGCTGACTTATGTCCAAAACTTGGTTAAATATCTCTATTGGTTTCAAGCCGGTGATGAAATTTGCTCCTAGTAATTTAAAGATAATTAGTTTGAATTAACATTTAATTTAATTTTTCTCATACAGAGAGCCCTCTGTGCCCATTTACTGAAATTGCTTAATTCAAACTATTGGATCATTTTTTTTCAGTAAAAAACAACTTCAAATTAACAGGAGAATGTAGATTGCCCACTTTGTAACCAGTGAGACCTGGACACCTGCTATTGAATGCATGCACAGAACTCAGAGTTACAGAATGCTTAGTTTTAGCACTCAGAGATATGGTGGGTGGATGGGATAAGGGGAAGCATAGATATTTTGATCTACTGGAGAGGGTTTTACCACCCCAAGCATCAATGCATATACAATACATCAACTGGCATCTGCCCATTTTTTGATAGGCCCTCGGTAGTGCTTCACGTGAAGATGGATGTAGAACAATAGTCAAACAACTGAAGCAGTCTGTGTCCATATGCAGCAAGACCTGGACAACATTCAGGCTTGGGTTGATAAGTGGCAAGTAATATTTGAGCCATACAAGTGCCAAACAATGACCAGCTTCAGCAAGAGAGAAAACAATGATTTCCCCTTAGCATTCAATGGCATCACTGTCACTAAATCCCCACTATCAACATACTGTGGGTTACCATTGACCAGAGACTGAACTGGACTAGCTATATAAATACTGTGGGTACAAGAGCAGGTCAAAGGCAAGAATCGTGCCACGAGTAACTCACCTCCTGACTCCCCAAAGCCTGTCCACCATCTACAAGGCACAAGTCAGGAATTTGATGGAATACTCCCCACTTACCTGGACGAGTACAGCTCACACAACATTCAAGAAGGTCAACACCATCCAGGACAAAGCAGCCTGCTTGATTGGCACCCCATTCACCACCACCTTCAACATTCACTCCCTCCAGCACCAACGCACAGTAGCAGCATTGTGTACCATCTTCAAGATGCACTGCAGGAATTCACCAAGGCTCCTTCAACAGCACCTTCCAAACCCACAACCACTACCATCTAGAAGGACAAGGGCAGCTGCTGCATGGTAGCACCACCACCTGGAAGTTCCCCTCCAAGTCACTCACCATCTTGGCTTAAAAATATTCCTTCACCGTCGCTAGGTCAAAATCCTGAAACTCCCTCCCTAACAGCACTGTGGGTGTACCTACACCACGTGGACTGCAGCGGTTCAAGAAGGCAGCTCACCACCACCTTCTCAAGGGCAATTAGGGATGGGCAATAAATTCTGTTCTCCCTAGTCACTTCCACATCCAGTGAAAGAATAAAAAAATGTTGATGGAGCTCAGTAGGTTTGGCAGCATCTGTGGAGAGGGAAGCAGTTAACAGTTTGAGTCCGTATGACTCTTCTTCAGATCTCTTGAGTTCAGACCTGCTGAGTTTTTCCAGCATTTTTTGTTTTTCTTTCAGGTTTCCAACATCTGCATCATTTTGCTTCTATCAAATCGACAGAGCTCTCAGGTGGATGGTCTGGGCACTTTTTAAACTTCCTTGTAAAGCTGCAGGCAGGTTGAAACGACGTCGTCCGGGTGATCTGAACCCTTTTAATAAAATGCACCCAGAAATGATTCCCTTGGGAACAGCCTTGACTTTAGACAAGCTATGCTTCGCTTCGCCACCGTTCCCTAACGGTGGCTCCATTGATAATCTACTTCTGAGGGATTTCTCAGTTTCTTGGTGTAGAATTTCCCAGTTTCACCCACTGGAAAAAAAAACCGAGAATACTTTCACACAAATCTGTGGAGTCTCGTCGATCTAGAAGATCCACTTTGTGTTTGTTCTTGGTTGCTGCAGACAAGATCAGGTAGCGTTAAAAACAATGCTTCCAGAAGTGCACATTGAGTGACACCAACCTGTCCTGCAATCAAATCCACTGTACATTTTTGGGTTCACATTTATCCACACGCATCTCATCTCTCCTCCTTTTCTACTTGGCTCGGCTTTTGCTTTGCAAATTCGCCCTCGATCACCTTTGAATCCACCTCTCTCTTGCCCTCCATTCTCACTCACCCTGTCCAAACTCACTGTGACCGCCGTCGCTTCAACATATTCCTGTCCTTTTGCGTCCAGAATTGCTCAGTTCAGTCACAATCAAAAATAAAAGAAATCGTGGCTTTAGGGAACCAGAGAATAAGCCGAAGCAGAAGAAACTCGTCCACCTATTAGCCTGCACAGTCTCTTGTGTTTGTATTTCACTTGCTCCTCAACGCTTTCAGAAGCAAGCAGTGGGGTTTCTTTTCCCCCAAGAAAACTGCCAGACTGATTGAGATTATCTGAGTTTGATTTATCTGGACAACTTTCATGGAAAACAGCTGGACATTAGCAACAGGGCATGTGGGAGAGATCTCCTGTCCTCACATGGAGTGAAAATTACATTCTGCATCTGAATGGCTCGAAGTGGATATATTTAATTGTTTTAATATTGTTCTTAAACTGTGCGTTGCATCTATTTGCCAATGTTAAAAGCAAAATACTGCGGATGCTGGAAATCTGGAACAAAAACAGAAAATGCTGGGGGGTGGGGTTGGGAATACTCAGCAGGTCTAACAGCATCTGTGGAGAGAAGGACAGAGTTAACGTTTCGCGTCCGTGTGATTCTTCTCTAGAGCTAAAGAGCTATATTTGCCAATGTTTACCACGGCTGTATTTAAAGTTCTGGCTTCCTCAGGGGACCCCACAAAAAGCGGTTTAAAAAGGTGGGTGTCATGCACAAGGGACCATGTCGGTCAGGATATCACCAGCATCCCCCCGTCCCCCCCCCCCCCGTGAAATTAGTCAACAATCTGAGTTAGATTAAATGGTTTCGAACCACCAACCTTTTGATTAACAGTCGAATGTGCTGACCAATTACGCCACAGAGACGGATGCCTGAGTTAGATTAAAACTAAACAGTAATTAAGGCCAAATAAATGACTTTATTTTCCTTCCCCCCCCCCCCCTCTCTCTCTCTCTCTCTCTCTGAGGTGTGAGGTTCCTGGGGGTTTAAATGACCGGTTCCATTCTGCTCGCCGATTGGTACATCTGGCTATGATAAAGGATGCTAAGTATCCCGGTCGAAGGCTATTAAAAAAAAATCATTGCAGGCGCAGGCAGATGCTGGAAGAAGGGACTAAGGGCAGGCGCGTCGATCCCGGCTGGACCTTACAGAGCTCGCAACCTGCGCCTCGTTCGAGTGCAGAGAAAGATCCAAGCGAGAGCAGCCGGCAGAATAAGGTGTAATATCGCAGATGGTCATTTCCACAGAGGCAGCCGAAGGGAGGCGGCGAGGGTTAGCATTCTGCACCCACATAGACCTCACACGCGGGGGGGGGGGGGGGGGGGGGCGCAACAGGTTGTTCCAAGAAGCTATGAAGGAACTGTCAGTCTCCTTGAATGTGAGTGCTATCTTGAATGGGTACAGCCGGTGGCTCGTCCTGCCAAATGGCACGGGTACCTCGGAAACACCCGGCAGGGACGAGCCGCTGGCGCAAGCCGAGATTGGAGTGCTGGGCATTATCTTTGTGGTGGCCATGCTGGGCAATAGCCTGCTGATCAAGGTCCTGTGGAAGAGGAGGAGGCGAATGAGTCGCATGTTTGTCTTTCTGATGCACCTCAGCATTGCCGACCTGGTGGTCGCCGTCTTCCAGGTCCTGCCCCAGCTCATCTGGGACATCAAGGAGATCTTCCTGGGGCCAGATGTGCTGTGCAGGGCGGTAGCCTACCTGCAGCTGGTGGGGATGTTCGCTTCGACCTACATGATGGTGGTGATGACGGTGGACAGGTTCCAAGCAATCTGCTACCCCATGGTGACTTTTCAGAAGAGAAAGGCATATTGAAATACAGCTATCTGCACCAGCTGGGTCTTTTCCCTGATCCTAGGCCTTCCTCAGGTCTTTATCTTCTCCAAGACAGAGGTGGCCCCGGGAGTGGTCCAGTGCTGGGCAGAGTTCATCCAGCCATGGGGGCCTCAAGGCTTACGTGACCTGGATCTTCCTGGTCATTTTTTTCATCCCCACCGTTGTCCTGACCATGTGCCAGGTCAAAATCTGCAAGGTCATTCGACTGAACATTTACACCAAGACTCACCAGGGCTCCGAGCTGACCGAGGCACAGGCAGTGCATTCGAGAGCCAGTAATGTTAACTGCATCTCAAAGGCAATGAACAAAACGGTGAAAATGACAGTGGTCATAGTGCTCGTCTATGTGTTGTGCTGGGAGCCTTATTTTACAGTCCAGCTGTGCTCCGCCTGGTATCCCAGTGACATCAATGAGAGTAAGTCGTGCCATAATTTTCTCAATTAGCTACTTCCCTTTTAAAAAAAACTTCACCCAACACACATCATTCTTAATTTTCTTTTCCAAGTGCTCCCCTTCAAATGATTCCTGAAGTGTCCCCCCTCCCAGTGATGGATAAATCAATACAAACTCAAAAATAACGATATCACCTTAGTGTGCTCAGTACAGCGTTAGTGGTAGTTTCTTCTGTATGGGTGTAAAAGGGAAGCATTTCTCATCACCCTGCAGTCAAAATAATGAGAGAGAGAGAGAGGAGGGAGAGAGAGGGGGTGGGGGAGAGAGAGGGGGAGAGGGGGGGAGAGAGAGGGAGAGAGAGGGAGAGAGAGAGAGAGAGGGGGGTGGAAAGAGAGGGAGTTCACTGGATTATTCAGTACGGCCGACAATCATTGTCAGTTTATTGTTGCCACAAGCTGTGCTTTTGTGGGATTTGTAGGAGCTGTGAGAAACGGTTCACAGCTTTATGATTAAATAGCAAAATAATTGTATTTATATAGCGCCTTTCATGACTTAAGGACGTCCAGAAGCACTTTATGTTTGCTGTTCATTAATTACTTCCAGGAGAATCATACGAGCAAACCAGGCATTAGTTTTTAATGTATTCATTATTAAGGTTTGGGCATTGCTGGTAAGGCCATCGTTTATTGCCCTATCCTGGTTGCACTGAAGAAGGTGATGGTTAAACTTCTTCTTGAACTGCTGCAGTACATGTGGTGAAGCCAATGGCATTCCAGGATCTTGACCAGGGACAATGAGGGAGATGGTGATATATGTCCAAGTCAGGTTGCGGCTTGACCTAAAGGGGGACAATTCCCAAAACCCTTTTATAATTTCATTGAACGTGGAAGATAGGAAATCTTCCCCTGATGTAAACACTTAGGGATCCCTGGAATTCTTTCTCCTGGCAAGGCTAATTCAAGATGCAATAAAAACAGAAAATGCTGTTAAAAACTCAGCAGGTCTGGCAACAGCTGTGGGGAGAGAAACAGAGTTAACGTTTCATGTCTCAGCTCTGAAGAAGAGTCATAAGGACTTGAAATGTTAACCCTGATTCTCTCTCCATAGATGCTGTCAGACCTGCTGAGTTTTTCCTACATTTTCTGTTTTTATTTCAAATTTCCAGCATCTGCAGTATTTTGCTTTAATTCGAGATACACTTAGTCTTAATCGAAAATCTTGTGTTTAAGGTGCAGCAACTGTCTGAAAGCCAATGCGCTGTGGCATTCCTTTTCATGAGAGCAACTAGATTGAAAAGGGACCCAAGAATAATTGATGCTTCTTTTCTGGGTGGCTGGTTGGTGAATTGTATCTAAAAGAGCAATCCCTTATTCCCATGGCCAGTGATGGTGAATTACTTTATCATGAACATAGCATTTCTGCACTGCCAGCTAATGGAAAACACCGATCTAAGATAAATTCACTACAATAGCATTATTTGTCTGGATTCACATTATATGACAGAAAGATTTTAGCTGCAGCTTCTTCAGTGGTCTGAAATTGGTATTTCTCAAAGCTAGATGATCAGTGTTCGGCTGCTAATTATTGAATGCTGCCACCCATTCCCAAGTCAATTCCAATAAAGCTCAGTAGAGATGTGGGAAACTCCAAACCTGGAGTGTTCCTTTGTAATGAGAGTCAGCAATGCCCACTTCTGTTCCTAAATATCAAAGGCATTGGAAAAGCACATTTCCAAAATGTGGCTTTGCACTTGATTGGAGCAAAACTACATTCAGCACAGACTCAAAACAACCCCTCGCAAAGTTTTGCACACTTCTCAGTGCTGGTGTGCCGGAGATTCAGACGTGATTCTGACTCACACGGGCATATTCCTTTCCGTGCACATTTAAAACTATTAGCTAATGACACCAAAGTGGCAACAGAACTTTGCCCTGAGACGATCTTTTGTGATAGTTACCCTCATTTCGTTGATCTTCTTTGTCCCACAGGTGCAGTTTTCACAATCCTCATGCTCTTGGGGAATTTGAACAGTTGTACAAATCCCTGGATATACATGTATTTCTGTGGACAAATCCCCTGTTGCACTAAACGCCAAGCACGCTGCCCAGTTCGAAAAGGGTCAGCTGTCACAACCAGCGTCAATCTGGCTGACAGGGATGCTGCAGATGCCTTTACAGCAGTTTGATAAGACAGCAACTCAGATCATAGTCACTGAAGGAAGCAGAATTTTTTTAAAAAATCAAAAGGTTAAGACAATCCGGTTTTATTCCCACCTAAAATGTATTTTTTCTCTTTCAGAACCTGCTCAGGGCCTGATTTTAACTTTGTCTGAGTGAACTGGATTTGAGTGGGTTAAAATCTGGCTCAGGGGAATCTGTTTTTGATTTCCAGCTTTTCTTTAATTTAAATTGATAATGTCCAAGTTTGATCTTGAATTTCAGCAGCAACAATTTGCATTTAATACTGGTACATTCATCATGTTTTATGGCAGGTTTGTTCTACACTCTTTCCAACATAACCTATTGATTACATATAATAGAATTCAACTTGATTTTATTCCAATGTAAGCATGAATAATTTGCAGATGAGATTAGATACCTCCTAGGTTACATTACACCAATATGGTTCCAACAAACACATCCTCAAGTTTGCCTTCAGTAGAGAGGTAGTTGCTATGACAAATGTTTTCTTGTCCGGGTGATACCTACATTTTGAGGTTATGGTTCAGTGCATGCTACATTAAGGAAAGCATAATATTTGCAGGGTTGTCCAGTTTTGTGGATAGGGATACTCAATGAGAGTAGTGCCAAGGAAATGTCATGACTCCTGGGTTTGTCAAAAACTGTAGTACTAAATCATTTGGCACTATTGCGACAATTTAGACATTGAGTGAGGATTTGAGATTTGCATCCGAGTGTGGCCATTTTAATTTATCTGTATAAATTTTGGATTGAAAGTGCTGGCAAAGAAGTTATACTTAGTAAAACTGCTACTCAATCCTCGTGTGTGAGCTGACACATAATTTGACCAATACTTACAATAATCCAAAAATGTTATCTTAACTTGTTTTACCCTTATGAGGGTGAAGAGTGACAGCGTCACAGAGTGAAACACTTTTCTCAAGCATTCACAGGTTAGATATAGAACAGTAAGTTAGTAAGTTGCTCTAAACAGTTCCAACATGTGCCTCAGCTTCAATCTCACAGCTGTGCTCCCAAAATTCTGATATTCACAGTTATATATAAAAAGGGCCAAAATTTACTGTCAAAATAGCAGTGAGGTTAATAGCATTCTCAATTATTTATGCACAAATCACACAGCAAATCCAGGAGAGGGCAGATGGGTGGTTAATGTGTATATCTGGATCCAGAAGTTGCTGTCAGAGAAGTACTGCTCTGCTATTAGCTACAGGAAAAGTACCTCACTGTCTGACTTACTATTCAATGCATTGAAGAATGTGAAGACTGTACAATCATTGAAGATATTAACTAAACTTAACACAAAGTTAGGGTTTGTCAATTTCAGTCTAAACACCTTTTTAATAGCATGATGACCTTAGTTATGCCAAACAACATCTCTAACACTGGAAATTAACTTTTACAAGTGTTTGGTTGCATTTGTTCAGCTTTTAGTTGTTGGAGATTTTTTTAAATTAACTTTTTCTTTCTGTCTCTTTATTTCCCTCTTTCTCTTATTCCATCTTTCTTTCCCTCTTTTTATTTTGCTTTCTGCACCCCTGGTTTGACAAATTCATTCTTCGAACTTGTACTTCTTGGTTCAGACTCTGAACTGTTCAATTCAGAAGGCTTTAATCTGATTGGTTACGGATATATCCAGGTGAATGGTGCACCCAGATCCCTGGCGCCCTCTAGGGGCTGCTCTGGCTTTTGATGCACACCCACGGAAGCTTCCAGTGTAAAGTCTCATGGAGTTTAAGTGGGAAGGACGCCCATAAACTCTGGCCCATTATCTGCATTTGAAGTATAAAAAATAGTATGCGAACATATGCAAATGTTACACTAGGAATATGATACTTTGCTAATTAACTAAAACTTCCGAGACACCCTGGCCCACTCCTCCATCACCCCCTACACCTCAACCCCCTCCCACGGCACCTTCCCATGCAACCGCAGAAGGTGCAACATCTGCCCCTTTACTTCCACCCTCCTCACCGTCCAAAGGTCCAAACACTCCTTTCAAGTGAAACAGCATTTCACTTGCACATCCTTCAATTTAATCTACTGCATTCGCTGCTCCCAATGCGGTTTCCTCTACATTGGAGAGACCAATCACAGACTGGGTGACTGTTTTGCGGAACACCTTCGGTCTGTCTGCAAGTTTAACCCCGACCTCCCTGTCGCTTGCCATTTCAACACACCACCCTGCTCTCATGCCCACATGTCCATCCTTGGCCTGCTGCAATGTTCCAGTGAAGCTCAACGCACACTGGAGGAACAGCACCTCATCTTCCGATTAGGCACTTTGCAGCCTTCTGGACTTAACATTGAATTCAACAACTTCAGATCATGAACTCCCTACTCCATCCCACCCCCTTTCCGATCCCCCTTTTTCCAATAATTTATAATTTTTAATATATTTTTCTTTTCCCACCTATTTCTATTATTTTTAAATGTATTTCCATCCATTGTTTTATCTCCACCTTTTAGCCCATTTCGATCCCTTCCCCCCACCCCACCCCCACTAGGGCTATCTGTCATTTACTCGTGTCCAGCTTTCTACCCTTCATGTCACCATTAGCACATTCCTTAGCTAATATCACCACCTTCAACACCTCTTTGTCCTTTTGTCTATGACATCTTATGGCAATCTCTTCTTTGCCTCCACCTATCACTGGCCCTCTATCCAGCTCTACCTGTCCCACCCCCCTCAATCAGCTTATATTTCACATCATTTCTATTTTTCTTTGGTTCTGATGAAGAGTCATACGGACTCGAAACGTTAACTGTGCTCCTCTCCACAGATGCTGTCAGACCTGCTGAGTTTTTCCAGCTATTTTTGTTTTTGTTTCAGATTTCCAGCATCTGCAGTATTTTGCTTTGATCCTAAAATATGAACGTTTCTTAGCAGCAACCTGAAACTGGCAAGAACACTACGATTTAGAAACATAAAAAATAGGAGCAGGAGCTGCACTGTGCCTTGGTAAATCAATTCATCTGTGTAAACTGAGTGGCATTAATATGCAGCTATCAACCTTCTGCCCTCTCAAACACAAGCCAGCCTCATTATGGTTCCAACTTAGCAGTGTATGCATGATTAGTTTAATACTGCTGACATTATAAGATAGTGTATCTTCTGATTTACCATGAACAGGCTGTGGAAAATTAAGTAGCCTACCTTAATTAAAAATTGCCAGCATTATTGGAAAAGTTATTTTAATACATGTTATTGTAATTGTCATGTTTCTGTATGATCTATAATATTTGTGAGAGTGTTGCATCATCTGCTATTTTCATAGATTCTAAATATTTTATATGATGTTTCATTAGCTTTGCAGGAACTAAAGCAAGATATGGACTGAAGCACATTATTTTCTGTTGCAATACAGATATTAGGGGAGTTATGCTTTGTTTACAAGCTGGGATCCAGAAACCTTTTGCGGGGGATGGGGGTGGTCATAATGGGCTCCCCCGCTGCCCACTAGGTCATAATCTGATTTCTGAATTTGTATCTGAAAGCCTGCAGTTCCCATATTGTCACAGTGTTTCTGTTAGTACTAGCAAGGAATGGCAGGCTCTCTGCTGCTGTTCTTTCAGAGACTTCAGCCATGTAGCAGTTTATGCTTTCCCCTCATTGGCTTTCTTATATTTTTGGCTGGACTGCAGTTTCTGCAAAAAGACAAAATCTCTTGTGAGCTGGAACCTGCTCTGCCAGGTATTGATTATCAGATCTAACAAACAGGCTAATTTACCTAAATCATTTGCTAGCAAAGGTGAGGGATGCCTGTCCCTTGACATTTTCCTGTCACTTTCAGAAGGCAGAAAAAAGGCACATTGCTAAACAATTGTGTACAATGTACAACCATTGCCTGATGTTTATTTACAGATAAACCAATATAAATGCAGAAAAATAACAACAACTTAACAGTACAATAATTAAACTTAAAAGGTTAAAACCAAGCCAGCAAAGGTAACTGTTGCTCTCAACTGGTTCTTTGAAGCATAGTCTAATGGTGAACATACAATATTTATCTTATTGGCTCTATATACATATTGAGACTGGCTGACTAGAAGATTGAAGTTCACAGGAGGGTCCTTTAATTATAAGGAATTATTTTCTTTTGATGTAGAGGTAGCCCCTTTTAAACATTGCCTGTAATGAAACAGTCTCACATCACAGGAAACAATAAATCCATGGACTAGCACTCCATTCAGATTTCAATTTCTGACATTTGACAACAGATTAAATTACTTTTTTATTCCGACTGCTATTACTGAGATGAACTTACAAACATGCCAATGAGAGCAAACTCATTTAAACAGTCAATTTTGTTGTTAATGCAAACAATGATCATATCCATTTAGGATAGCCTTTCTCATTGAAATATTTGACAGAGTAATTGCAATGCAGGCAACCACATGTACAGCCCACCTATGTGCAAGCAGTATCAGAAAGCAAAGGAAATATCACGCAGACATCTCTCAAGACACAGCTAGCTGGAGGTCGCATATAAAACTGAATTAAATAAAGACAGACATTTCTATTTTTTGTCCATGGGGTCCGCAAGAACAAATCAATATTTGCAGTGCATCGAAAACACAGCAAAGTTTGAAAAGCACTGTGGCGCAAAGGGGAGACAGAGATTCAAGTTCAGTATTTCTCACTGCAGTGTGCAAACATTGTAATGACTGGTGTCAAAATACCTTTCAATCTTTGTATCTGTCTTTGTGAATAATGTAAAAAGAACCAAGTGTAATTTTCAATAAAGTAATTTGACAACACTTTGCAGGATTAGCTGAATATTTTAGTAAATTATTTGAAAGTTCGGTGTTTGTAAACTTTTGTTGCATCTCTGTTGCATTGAAAATACTGCAATGTGTAAGTGATGACACGTGGGCATTATACAGGTTTGTAACAAGGGCCCATGAGTTTTTGGAGGCCTCTAGGGCCCTATAGAGATGGCGAGTTCAAGGAATTTCAATCAACCAAACTATACCATGTACAGTGAGCACCAAGCCTTGATAATTCTGCATTCTATCTTTTTCCTATATTTGTTGACTTTCTAGTATGTTTGCTGTACACCAATAATAAAAAGAAATCATTCTCTGCAATGATTGCAGTTTTTCTTTGGATGGCACTGTGTGTTAATGGTGAGGACTAAAGCCCCTTGGAATTTGTCAGCAGTTCGAGTCTCAAAAAAATTGAAATCCATGGGGCTGGATTTTGCCGTTGCCGAGTGGGGTTGGGGCCTGCTCACCAACACGTAAAATGATGCCCGGTGACATCGGGCAGAACTCCCAACGTCACTGCGCCCCATTTAAATTTTCAGGAAGGCGGGGGCGCAGAAAAATCAGTTGCGGGCCCGCCGACCTGTCAATGGCCAATTGAAGCCATTGACAGAGCAATTAAAGTAATTAGTGGACCTGCCCGTCCAACCTTAAGGTTGGCGGGCAGGCCAGGAGCCCCAGCGGGAAGTAGAAAAAAACATGAAACCTCATCCAGCAGCGGGATGAGGTTTCATGTAGGGTTTTAAAAATTTTAATAAAGTTTTTTGGAAATTATGAACATGTCCCAACTCATGTGACATTATCACATGAGGGGGCCATTTTAGGGAAATTTTATTTTTCTATTTTTAGGTTTTTTTTACATTTAGAGCCGATCTCCCTGAGGCTGCACTTAGCTTCAGAGAGATGAGTGCGCTCTTTTGTGCGCATGCACGCTCTCGATTTTAGGCATTCCCCTCGCCCACACAGGGAGCACATAGCACTTCCGTGCGGCGGTCACGCTGGGCGGGCCTTAATTGGCCCATCCATGTAAAATGGCGCTGCGCTGCTGATCGGGGGCACCAATCGGAAGCGCGCCTGCACGCGCCCGCCCATCAACATCCCCCTGACAGGGGGAAAATTCAGCCCATGGTTTTATACAGTTAGCATTTTGGAAGTCTTGTGAAGATCTTGTTTCTACTAAATTTAAGACCATTTTAACTGAGGAGTTGGAGAAATAATGCCCTTCTACGACCCCAAATAGTGCAGATACATCTCTCCACTGTGATACTTTAATGTCAGGGCTGAACCAACAAGTTTCCTGAATTTCTAGCAACGTCAACATTAATGATGGAGACCATTAGGCAAATTAGAAGCAGCACAGCGATTGGATATCTCTCATTAAAGAAAGAAAGATGTGCATTTATAGAACTCCTTTCACAATCTCAGATGTCTCAAAGTGCTTTATAGCCAATGAAATATAGGGCGAAATCGTCCCAGATTTGCACCAAGTGTGGTAGCCGATGGGGAAAAAGGGCCACAATGGTGGGTTTTCATGTCCTATCATCTGCTTCCTGCCTCATTAATTATGCAGCCCCAGAAAATACGCTGTCTCAGTGGTAGACGGCCTCCGAATCGCCTGCCAAGCCACTGCCACACCGGTCCCTCACTCCAGGTACGATATCTAAACTGCTAAATCTAAACTCACATGTTCACTGGCATCTCACTCACTGCCAGCTCAAGGGACATCACCACTCACTCTCTCACACACACCCTCCCATCTCCATCTGGCCTCATCTCCTCTGGAGGCTGCCTCCTCAGCCCTCACCATCTTGAGGCCATTGCACAGATCAACATGTGGCCCACACACACCCTGGGTACCCCCCACCCCCCCACCTTCCCCAGTACAGCCCTCATCCTGCAGCCTCTTCCCTTGCCTGAGGCTACTTTTCCCCCTTCCCCAAACAAGCCTTAGCCCTGCAGCCATTGAAAAGCCACCCCTTTGCAGCTGGTCTGATAGGTAGAGGCCTGACCGTGAGCCCCCCCCAGCCCTACCCCTGCAGGTGGTGTGGTGTTGTCTGTGAAGCCTGGCGCTGATGACTACGAGTGCTGCCCGAAGCAAGGTAGGCAAACAAGCCTCTAAGTCCCAAGTGAAGTGCAGCTCACCAGATGCACATCACTTATGTTCAGTTGTGAAACATGTCGGTGCCCAGTCAAGCCAGTATGCCTGGATGATCCAGCGTGGGGTAGGGGCGGGGGGTTTGATTCTGGTGGGCAGGGATTGTGCGCAGATATATTAAAATGATGTTCCTGACATCTGGCGGTGGGAATCACGGACGATTGTGAATTGGTTTCACGACGTCGTGAAACTAATTTTTGGCCTACCTGCCATGTTGTTCACTCACGTTACCATGATGCCCAATGTCAATGGGGACAGAAAGTTCCAGCTATACTCACTGAAAGGGAATTCTAACCACACAAAAAGCCTCTTATTCATATTGTCTGTTTGCCATTTATTAGTTTTAAGTGAGACTGTCAGCAATGTGTTGAGAAATTTCAATGTTCCAAGTTGGAAAATATCCTCATTCTTCACAAGCGAACTTATTGAATGCACTTGTACATTGCAAAGTACACTTCACCCTCAGCCTCCTCGCTATTTTCAAGAACTCGTTGGATTTTCAAAATAAACTTGAATTAAACTCGCCGCAGTTAGTCAGAGCTAATACTTAACATTGGAAGGTCTCTTTTAACCATGTAAGAATTATTTGTACAATCAATTTCTCTGCCCCAGAAAGGGAATAATTTAAATTATTGGGTCTTATTCCTGAATTTAGCAAATTAAGAGATTTATAAAAATTGAAATTAAACAAAATGAATTCCCTTTCTGTCTCTCTTTTCCCTATCCTAATACATTCTTTTTTCTCTCTTTATTTCTCTTTCTGTATTTGATTTGCCTTTAACTCACCATTTTTCTCCATTGCTCCTCTCTTTCTTTCTCATTCCCCAAATTGTATTGGTTAAGGAGTTATACTGTTGGTCTTGTTATTCATTAATGTCCCAGATGCCCTGTTGCCCTTTGCTGCTATTATAAGTTTGCACTTCCAACAACTCATAGGCAAAGAAATATTCGAGCTGAAGGGTGCAGCAAAAGTCTACCCAATGGCACGTGTCAAGAATGCAAGATCTGGGCAGTTATAATTAAGTGTTCATTGGTACAGCAAGAGAAAACGTGCGACAGCACAAAAGCCCCATAGAATTATTGCTGGTTTAAATAACGATCTATGCCTTAATTTCTTCAATCTTTTGCACTGGGTCCGAAAATACAGTGGCACCATTGCACTGGCTCTAGTCACCAGAAAATTCTCATGCGTCAAATTGTAACCTAATTTTGTGCCCTCACTTTAATGAAAATTGAGTTCTTTTAAATGGAAATGCGAATGTGCAATTGACATTGCATTTGTAGGTGACAACAATCCTTCAGCCTTTAGGAGTGAGGCTTCTAACAAAAACTTTACATGTTGGTGGCACAGACTTTGAAGCTAGCATTTCAAAGTGCTTTACTTGAATGAAATGCGGCTTAAATTTTGCTTGAATTTTAATTTGAAGTACAATTTTAGTTCTTAAACTACTGGATGTAAAACTAACAGGTTAAGGACAAAAAGTGGCAGTGTGCAGCTCAGCACAGTTACTCTTTCAAAGAGGGATGATGGACCAGGTGGCCTCCTTCTGTGCTTTTAGTTCCTATCATTCCATGCATCTAACAGTCCAGAGCTAAATGAGCTTGGGAAACATTAATCCAGCTAAATGGCGGATGCAAGTCAACGACAGAAAGAAGACATTGAGATTAAAGGACAATTGCACCTGACACATAGGGTTGCCAACTGTGATTAAATGTATTCCTGGAGGTTCCATCACATGACTTGTCCCCTCGCTTCAACCAATAGTTGGCCAACACATCCATCCTTGTGACTGTACTGCCTTCCTAAGCCAACTGGAAATCAAAAAGACTCATTACTCAATTGTGTGTGTTATTGGGGACAGCTGGTCTGGAGGCTTTGATTCATCAAAAGAAGCTGGTTGAGAAGAATTTGCATTTTTGGATAAATCAGGGCAGTTTGAATTTCAAAGAGATGGTAGGATGTTTACATCTAGCCAGAGAAGCTAAGCCAAGTAGTGTGTTTATTTCTCCCAAAGATTACTGACACTATTAGCACCATGAAAATATTTATATAATGAGAAAAGTAAAGTTCCAAAGACATATGGGAACAATAGAATTTACATTAAAAGGGAGAAACATGTATAAAGCAGAATGAAGCTGTGTGTCAGGGAAGGCATTGTGAGATCTAACAGAAATGTGGGAAGCCTCCAGTGTTTATGCATTAAGCCTGCTGTCTACAGAAATCAAAGCTGGGAAGAGCCATTTGGAATTCTACTGTCCAGGGTATTGTGTTGACTCGCCTGGATCTGTTTCAAATCTATTTTTTTTACTGTTGCCTTAACAGGGGTGTAACTGGAAGCCAGATTAATTAGGGGTTTTAGGAGTTATTATAGTAGTAATTTGTAGACCTATGTATGTGCTTGAAATCTTTTCTTCTGTTGATAAAAGTTTAATTTAGTTTTCTGAAAATCTCTGATGTCTTGGTGGACTTATTACTTCCAAATTCAGGGCACGCATCTCAAAATAAATACAAATTGCAAAACCATTGTGATAGCGCAATCAAGCTTCCCTGGTGGATTTGATCTGCCTGGCTCACGTCATAACAGTGGTAAAGGGAAATGTTCAAAGAAAGTGACAAGAAAAACTTTGTAATGTCCTGATGATTTTTCTCCAGGATTGTCCTGGAGATTGATCTTCAATTCCTGGAGACTCCAGGCCAATCCTGGAGGCTTGGCAATCCTAATGTCACATCATAAAGGTGTAGGACCTGACAGAATGATGCAGTACAGAGTGATGGTCCAAAAAATGACTTTCATTTTCCTTTATTTTATTTTAACACACACACCGACCTTTTACAGAAAATAAATACTAAGTAGCATTGTGAAACTTCAATGCTGAGTTACAAGGTGAGGTGTCAGAGATAAAAGTTCAAAATTCCAGAAATAGTGGTCCTTCAGGAAAAGCTGAAATAAGACAGATTAATCCATTGATTAGAGAACTAATAAAAGGGAAATGAATTGTACAAAATGAAAAGTAAGAAGGAAGAATTAGCAAGGCGGGTTAAATCTGCAACATAGGAGACAGCTTAAGAGTCAGTAAATGGAGTTTCTTTTTAAATCCTCAGATTGCCTAAACCCTTAAACACAGCAATTCCAGTTTAGTTTGACGAAGCTGGTTTGACTTGTTTCCTGGCCACAATGCTCATTCAAAGGAATTTGTTGGCATAATGTTTCTTCCTGTGTTTTCTACCAAAAAAAAATGTAGCTGATGAATGATTTGCACATTAGCTATGGCTCACAAATCCATGGAGCAGTGTTGGTAATGGCCACAGCCTAGACCCCTAGTGAAAGAAGCTCCATTAGAGCACAGGTGCTCGACAGGAAGGAAAACATAAATGGACAAGGTTCAAACAAAGGTGTACTTTAAATCAGTCCCACTGAGATCAATTTCCTTTAAAAGGGGCACTTAGACAGTTGAAGTGTTAGGCAGTTTTTTCCACCATTTAATTACCAAATGTCATGCTGACTTAATTTCCATCTGCAAACATCACCTATTTATCATGGTGAAAAGCTTGTTTCCTCATTTGAATAGAACAGTGGTCCTACCATTTTTAACATTCACTTTATTTCAGCCAGCTACACTAAACCGTTTAGTCAACTCGACAATGTCCGTGATCCCAAAAAACTGTGGGCTGGGATTTCCATGGTTATGCTGGGATTGTGCCCATTGGTGTTGGCAGGGTTGTTGGAGGAAAACTAATTTCCAGGGAGCTGGTGGCAGTGTACATACAATGGAGGATGCCCACATGCCTCACAAAGCTAGAACTCCTGGCATTGTCCGTGTTTGAGAGTTGGAGTTGTACAGTTCTCAGTCCCTGATCCCATTTAATGTCCCTTTGGGTCCCTATGCACAGGGAATCAGTTTGGGGGCCTGTCCAGGTTCTATTTTAAAAACATTGCAGTAAAAGGTGTTCAGGCTGTCAATCTGGATCTGAAACAAAGACTTTCTCCCTCCCTGCCGTTGCACCCCCCTCTCCATTGGGGCTCACTTGCATCCAGTTAAATGCAGGACATATTGCCCCTATTGGTGTAGCTGATGGGTCTCAACTGAGACAGGGAATAGTGGAGCTTAACCATATAGGAGTCCCCTTCACCACTTCTGCCCTGGATCCATCTACTGGAATCAGAAATACTGCCCATTACAAAGCTTCTTAGAAAATACTCGAAATGGTGGGAAGATATCACAACTTAGTCCCTGGTATTGCCCACTGGGTCCCACCAGAGTTGAGGTAGGAGTCTGATGGAACTTCCCACACAAAGGCTCATTCTCTCAGGTTTGCAACTGTTCTCCAAACAGTGTCATCCCTCCTCTTCTGAGGACACTGATGATTGTTAGGCCACAGACTGACCATCACTGGCAGTGCTTCGGCTTAAGTCCAACAGCCAATGTTCAGGAGTCATGGCCAAAAGCATCAGCAGCTTATTTGACCCTTGGAGTAGCTGGCAACCAAGTTTCTCTTCATCTGGCATCCACATCCTCCAGCAGGAGTTACTGGGCGAGAAGGAGGAGTTAAAACCACGGCTGATTTTCCTCTTCTTGGCTCAGCTGCCCTGTCCAGTTATAACGACCCATTTCCACTTCTATGACAAACTCACTCAGTCCAAACCCAGAATCAAACCTGGGATCTTCCACTCGGTATACAGTTTAAAGTGTCAATTTTGTTGTGATCCAGATCGAGTTAACAGCCAATTTCATACTCAGAGATTATGGGCTTTGTTTAAACCCCACCCACTTGGCAGAATTTAGTATATTTTGTATATCTCGGAGCAATGCAGGGATGACACGAGTTTCTACGTGAGTTACCGGATTAACTCACAGTGCTTTAAAATGTCTACTCCATGCTTCAGCTCTGGCTTTCAGCTATTTCTACAGTTAGTTTGCTTTGCCTTGAATCTACACCCAGGCTTAACTAACCAAGCACAATGAGCGTCAATTGTAAGTAGGCTCGCAAAACCGAACACAGAACAATTGAACGCTACACAACTGAGCAAGTGATTTTGAGTTAAAAATAGAAATTTCTGGAAATACTCAGCAGGTCTGGCACTATCTGTGAAGAGGAAGAGAAAAAGAGATAACAAATGAAAATGATTTTGAGTGTTGTACAGTCACTACACTTCTGTAAATGATTTCAGCTTTCTTTAGCAACTCAAAGGGCTGACACATTTGATTACACAGTGCCAACACGCACTAAACATCAACACCAACAGCACAGAGACATTGATTACTGGGATGAGAAATGAGTCCGAGCTGGCACATTTGGGGCATTAACCTCCAGCCACAGGTGGCACATGGATCATTGCAGCAAGAATGCCAAATTAATTCTTAATATTATTCACTTATGAGAATCCTACAGCAGTAATTTCCTTCCAGCTGAATGATCAACACCTTCATTTCTCCTTGCATTTTAGAAAGATAACAACAGTAGGTCATTCACCCCCTTGAGCCTGTTAATTAAGCCCTTAAGCCATTTATTAAATCACGGCTGATCTGTACTTCAAACCCATTAACCCCTTGATGCCCTTACCAACAAAACTCTCAGTCTTGAAAGCTCCATTTATCCTAACACTCAAAGCCTTTATGCAGAGTGGGATCTGGATATCCATGGCTCAACTAGGTGAAGCAATACTTCATGATTTCACTCCTGAATGACCTAGTCCTAATTTTAAAATTCTCACCCTTGTTTTCAAATCCCTCCATGGCCTCACCCTCCACTATCTTTGTAACCCGCTAACGTCCTACAAACCTCCAATGTCTTTGCACTCCTCCAATTCTGAGGTATTGTACAAATCAATTTCCTTCATCCCACTATTGGTGGCCATACTTATGGTTCGGCCTTAAGCTGTGAAATACCCTGCCTAAACCTTTCCACCTCCCTGTTTCATCCTTTAAGGTGCTGTTTGAAATCTAACCTAATATCTCTTTATGTGGCTTGGTGTCAAATTATTTCCGTTAACACTCCTGTGAAGCACGTTGTGATATTTGATCATGTTAAAGGTGCTATATAAAAGCAAGTTATTAAGATAATGCCCCTTTCTTGCAGAATCCCTCACCAGAGCAAATAATTTCTAGGCATCCACCTATCAACTCCTGTTATCATTCTAAACACCTTGACCGGATCACACCTTGGTGAGGAGATTAAGACCTCACCCTGTATTTTTTGATATAAAATGTATATAGAGATATTCGAACTGCTGCCTCAATAACTGAATCTACGGGCAACACTTTTTCTCTTGTAGGGTGGGCGCACACCTGACTTGAACAGGAGTAAAACAGTGCGTGATGACATCGGCTGAGTGTCCCGATGTAATTGTGCACTTGCGATATTTTGCTCGGTGGGTGTGCACAAGAGGCAGCAGCGCGCCCGCTGACATTAAAGAGGCCGATTGAGGCCCTCAATCAATTAATTAAATGGAATTTATCAAGCAGCCTTTGCAATTTTTGTGAATCCTCGTCCACGAGGTTTCAACCAGTGATTAAAAAAATGCAAATTTTTAAAACTCACTTTTAACATGTCCCTGCTCATGTGACAGAGGGGGACACATTTTCCTTATATTTCCATTCTTTATTTTTCATGTTAAACATCTTCAGCTCCCTGAGGCAGCTCTGTGTCTTCAGAGGGCTTTCACTGAGCACCCCTGTGTGCTTGCACTGACATCTCCGCTTGCCCTCTCCCCGCACTCAGGCAGCACTGAGCGTGTGAGTGCACAATTCATGCTGACTGGCTCTTAATTCTCCAGCCAGTGTGAAATCTTGTTTGGGACGTAATCTCAGTTGACACTCTTTTATCCTGTGTCTTCGCTCTCTTCGCGCTCTTTTATCCTGTGACACTGCTCTCCTCGCGCACTTTTACCCTGTGTCTCCGCTTTCGAGCTCTTTTACCCGGTGTCTCCGCAGCTCTCCTCACGCTCTTTTATGCTGTGTCTCCGCACGCCTTCCGCTCTTTTACCCTGTGTCTCCACTCTCCTCGCGGTCTTTTATCCTGCGTCTCCACTCTCCTCGCGCACTTTTACCCTGTGTCTCTGCTCTCCTCACGCTCTTTTACCCTGTGTCTCCGCCGCTCTCCTCGTGCTCTTTTATGCTGTGTCTCCACTCTCCCCGTGCTCTTTTACCCTGTGCCTCTGCTCTTCTCGCGCTCTTTTACCCTGTGTCTCTGCTCTCCTCGCGCTCTTTTACCCTGTGTCTCTGCTCTCCTCGCGCTCTTTTACCATGTGCCTCCACTCTACTCGCGCTCTCTTATCCTGTGTCTCCGCTCTACTAGCGTTCTTTTATCCTGTGTAACCGCCGCTCTCCTCACACTCTTTTATCCTGTGTCTCCACTATCCTCGCGCCCTTTTACCCTGTTTCTCCACTCTCCTTGCGCTCTTTTACCCTGTGTCTCCGCCGCTTTCCTCACACTCTTTTACCCTGTGTCTCTGCTCTCCTCGCGCTGTTTTACCCTGTGTCTCCGCCACTCTCCTCGCGCTCTTTTATTCTGTGTCTCCACTCTCCTCGTGCCCTTTTATCCTGTGTCTCCGCCGCTCTCCTCGCGCTCTTTTATCCTGTGTCTCTGCTCTCCTCGCGCTGTTTTAGCCTGTGTCTCTGCTTTCCTCGCGCTCTTTTACCCTGTGTCTCCACTCTCCTCACGCTCTTTTACCCTGTGCCTCCACTCTCCTCACGCTCTTTTACCCTGTGCCTCCACTCTCCTCGCGCTCTTTTCCCTGTGTCTCTGCTCTCCTCATGCTCTTTTATCCTATGTCTCTGCTCTCCTCGCGCTCCTTTATCCTGTGTCTCCACCACTCTCCTCGTGCTCTTTTATCCTGTGTCTCCAGCGCTCTCCTCGCGCTCTTTTATCCTGCGTCTCCACTCTCCTCGCGCTCTTTTACCCTGTGCCTCCACTCTCCTCGCGCTCTTTTACCCTGTGTCTCCGCTCTCCTTGTGCTCTTTTATCCTGTGTCTCCAGCATTCTCCTCGCGCTCTTTTATCCTCTGTCTCCGATGCTCTCCTCACGCTCTTTAACCCTGTGTCTCCACGCTCCTCGCGCTCTTTTATCCTGTGTCTCCGCCGCTCTCCACGCCCTCTTTTACCCTGTGTCTCCACTCTCCTCGCGCTCTTTTACCATGTGTCTCCACTCTCATCGCGCTCTTTTATCCTGTGTCTCCACCGCTCTCCTCGAGCTCTTTTATCCTTTGTCTCCACTGCTTTCCTCGCGCTCTTTTACCCTGTGTCTCCACTCTCCTCGCGCTCTTTTACCCTGTGCCTCCGCTCTCCTCGCGCTCTTTTACCCTGTGTCTCTGCGCTCCTCGCGCTCTTTTACCCTGTGTCTCTGCGCTCCTCGCGCTCTCTTATCCTGTGTCTCCACTCTCCTCGCGCTCTCTTATCCTGTGTCTCCACTCTCCTCGCGATGTTTTATCCTGTGTCCCCTCTCTCCTCGTTTTCCCTATACCCTGTGTCTCTGCTCTCCTTGCGCTCTTTTACCCTGTGTCTCCGCCGCTCTCCTCGCACTCTTATACCCTGTGTCTCCACTCTCCTTGCGCTCTTTTACCCTGTGTCTCCACCGCTCTCCTCGTGCTCTCTTATCCTGTGTCTCCACTCTCCTCGCGATGTTTTATCCTGTGTCTCCGCCTCTCTCCTCGTTTTCCCTATACCCTGTGTCTCCGCTCACCTCGCGCTCTTTTACCCTGTGTCTCCGCCGCTCTCCTCATGCTCTTTTATCCGGTGTGTTTGCTCTCCTCATGCTCTTTTATCCTGTGTCTCCGCCGCTCTCCTCGCGCTCTTTTATTCTGTGTCTCCACTCTCCTTGCGCTCTATTCCCCTGTGTCTCTGCTCTCCTCATGCTATATAATCCAGTGTCTCCGCCGCTCTCCTCGCGCTCTTTTATCCTGTGTCTCCACTCTCCTCGTGCTCTCTTATCCTGTGTCTCCACTCTCCTCGTGCTCTCTTATCCTGTGTCTCCTCTCTCCTCGTGCTCTTTTATCCTGTGTCTCTGCTCTCCTTGCGCTCTTTTACCCTGTGTCTCCGCCGCTCTCCTCGCACTCTTTTATCCTGTGTCTCCACTCTCCTTGCGCTCTTTTACCCTGTGTCTCCACTCTCCTTGCGCTCTTTTACCCTGTGTCTCTGCTCTCCTCATGCTCTTTTATCCTGTGTCTCCGCCGCTCCCCTCGCACTCTTTTATCCTGTGTCTCTGCTCTCCTCGCGTTCTTTTACCCTGTGTCTCCGCTCTCCTCGCGCTGTTTTACCCTGTGTCTCTGCCGCTCTCCTCGCGCTCTTTTATCCTGTGTCTCCACCGCTCTCCTCGCGCTCTTTTATCCTGTGTCTCCACTCTCATCGCGCTCTTTTACCCTGTGCCTCCACTCTCCTCACGCTCTTTTACCCTGTGTCTCTGCTCTCCTCGCACTCTTTTATCCTGTGTCTCTGCTCTCCTCGCGCTCCTTTATCCTGTGTCTCTACCGCTCTCCTCGCGCTCTTTTATCCTGTGTCTCCGATGCTCTCCTCACGGTCTTTTACCCTGTGTCTCCGCTCTCCTCGCGCTCTTTTACCCTGTGTCTCCGCCGCTCTCCTCGCGCTCTTTTACCCTGTGTCTCCACTCTCCTCGCACACATCTATCCTGTGTCTCTGCTCTCCTATCGCTCTTTTATCCTGGGTCTCTGCTCTCCTCGCGCTCTTTTATCCTGTGTCTCCACCGCTCTCATCGCGCTGTTTTACCCTGTGTCTCCACCCTCTCGCACTCTTTTACCGTGTCTCTGCTCTCCTGGCACTCTTTTACCCTGTGTCTCCACTCTCCTCGTGCTCTTTTATCCCGTTTCTCCGCCACTCTCCTCAAGCTCTTTTATCCTGTGTCTCTGCCACTCTCCTCGCGCTCTTTTATACTGTGTTCCACTCTCCTCACGTTATTTTGCCCTGTGTCTCCTCCACTCTCCTTGCGCTCTTTTCACCTGTGTCTCTGCTCTTCTCATGCTCTTTTATCCTGTGTCTTCACCGCTCTCCTTGCACTCTTTTATCCTGTGTCTCCACTCTCCTCGTGCTCTTTTACCCTGTGCCTCCGCTCTCCTCGTGCTCTTTTACCCTGTGCCTCCGCTCTCCTCGTGCTCTTTTACCCTGTGTCTCCGCCGCTCTCCTCGTGCTCCTTTATCCTGTGTCTCCGCCACTCTCCTCGTGTTCCTTTATCCTGTGTCTCCACTCTCCTTGCGCTCTTTTACCCTGTGTCTCTGCTCTCCTTGCAATCTTATATCCTGTGCTCCGCCGCTCTCATCGCACTAATTTACCCTGTGTCTTTGCTCACCTCGTGCTTTTTTACCCTGTGTCTCCGCTCTCCTTGCGCTCTTTTATCCTGTGTCTCAAACGCTCTCCTCGCACTATTTTATCCTATGTCTCCCCCAATCTCCTCGTGCTGTTTTACCCTGTGTCTCTGCTCTCCCCGCGCTCTTTTATCCCATGTCTCCACCACTCTCCTCGCGCTCTTTTACCCTGTGTCTCCATTCTCCTCGTGCTCTTTTACCCTGTGTCTCCGCTTTCGAGCTCTTTTACCCGGTGTCTCCGCAGCTCTCCTCACGCTCTTTTATGCTGTGTCTCCGCACGCCTTCCGCTCTTTTACCCTGTGTCTCCACTCTCCTCGCGGTCTTTTATCCTGCGTCTCCACTCTCCTCGCGCACTTTTACCCTGTGTCTCTGCTCTCCTCACGCTCTTTTACCCTGTGTCTCCGCCGCTCTCCTCGTGCTCTTTTATGCTGTGTCTCCACTCTCCCCGTGCTCTTTTACCCTGTGCCTCTGCTCTTCTCGCGCTCTTTTACCCTGTGTCTCTGCTCTCCTCGCGCTCTTTTACCCTGTGTCTCTGCTCTCCTCGCGCTCTTTTACCATGTGCCTCCACTCTACTCGCGCTCTCTTATCCTGTGTCTCCGCTCTACTAGCGTTCTTTTATCCTGTGTAACCGCCGCTCTCCTCACGCTCTTTTATCCTGTGTCTCCACTATCCTCGCGCCCTTTTACCCTGTTTCTCCACTCTCCTTGCGCTCTTTTACCCTGTGTCTCCGCCGCTTTCCTCACAATCTTTTACCCTGTGTCTCTGCTCTCCTCGCGCTGTTTTACCCTGTGTCTCCGCCGCTCTCCTCGTGCTCTTTTATTCAGTGTCTCCACTCTCCTCGTGCCCTTTTATCCTGTGTCTCCGCCGCTCTCCTCGCGCTCTTTTATCCTGTGTCTCTGCTCTCCTCGCGCTGTTTTAGCCTGTGTCTCTGCTTTCCTCGCGCTCTTTTACCCTGTGTCTCCACTCTCCTCACGCTCTTTTACCCTGTGCCTCCACTCTCCTCACGCTCTTTTACCCTGTGCCTCCACTCTCCTCGCGCTCTTTTCCCTGTGTCTCTGCTCTCCTCACGCTCTTTTATCCTATGTCTCTGCTCTCCTCGCGCTCCTTTATCCTGTGTCTCCACCACTCTCCTCGTGCTCTTTTATCCTGTGTCTCCAGCGCTCTCCTCGCGCTCTTTTATCCTGCGTCTCCACTCTCCTCGCGCTCTTTTACCCTGTGCCTCCACTCTCCTCGCGCTCTTTTACCCTGTGTCTCCGCTCTCCTTGTGCTCTTTTATCCTGTGTCTCCAGCGCTCTCCTCGCGCTCTTTTATCCTCTGTCTCCGATGCTCTCCTCACGCTCTTTAACCCTGTGTCTCCACGCTCCTCGCGCTCTTTTATCCTGTGTCTCCGCCGCTCTCCACGCCCTCTTTTACCCTGTGTCTCCACTCTCCTCACGCTCTTTTACCATGTGTCTCCACTCTCATCGCGCTCTTTTATCCTGTGTCTCCACCGCTCTCCTCGAGCTCTTTTATCCTTTGTCTCCACTGCTTTCCTCGCGCTCTTTTACCCTGTGTCTCCACTCTCCTCGCGCTCTTTTACCCTGTGCCTCCGCTCTCCTCGCGCTCTTTTACCCTGTGTCTCTGCGCTCCTCGCGCTCTTTTACCCTGTGTCTCTGCGCTCCTCGCGCTCTCTTATCCTGTGTCTCCACTCTCCTCGCGCTCTCTTATCCTGTGTCTCCACTCTCCTCGCGATGTTTTATCCTGTGTCCCCTCTCTCCTCGTTTTCCCTATACCCTGTGTCTCTGCTCTCCTTGCGCTCTTTTACCCTGTGTCTCCGCCGCTCTCCTCGCACTCTTATACCCTGTGTCTCCACTCTCCTTGCGCTCTTTTACCCTGTGTCTCCACCGCTCTCCTCGTGCTCTCTTATCCTGTGTCTCCTCTCTCCTCGTGCTCTTTTATCCTGTGTCTCTGCTCTCCTTGCGCTCTTTTACCCTGTGTCTCCGCCGCTCTCCTCGCACTCTTTTATCCTGTGTCTCCACTCTCCTTGCGCTCTTTTACCCTGTGTCTCCACTCTCCTTGCGCTCTTTTACCCTGTGTCTCTGCTCTCCTCATGCTCTTTTATCCTGTGTCTCCGCCGCTCCCCTCGCACTCTTTTATCCTGTGTCTCTGCTCTCCTCGCGTTCTTTTACCCTGTGTCTCCGCTCTCCTCGCGCTGTTTTACCCTGTGTCTCTGCCGCTCTCCTCGCGCTCTTTTATCCTGTGTCTCCACCGCTCTCCTCGCGCTCTTTTATCCTGTGTCTCCACTCTCATCGCGCTCTTTTACCCTGTGCCTCCACTCTCCTCACGCTCTTTTACCCTGTGTCTCTGCTCTCCTCGCACTCTTTTATCCTGTGTCTCTGCTCTCCTCGCGCTCCTTTATCCTGTGTCTCTACCGCTCTCCTCGCGCTCTTTTATCCTGTGTCTCCGATGCTCTCCTCACGGTCTTTTACCCTGTGTCTCCGCTCTCCTCGTGCTCTTTTACCCTGTGTCTCCGCCGCTCTCCTCGCGCTCTTTTACCCTGTGTCTCCACTCTCCTCGCACACATCTATCCTGTGTCTCTGCTCTCCTATCGCTCTTTTATCCTGGGTCTCTGCTCTCCTCGCGCTCTTTTATCCTGTGTCTCCACCGCTCTCATCGCGCTGTTTTACCCTGTGTCTCCACCCTCTCGCACTCTTTTACCGTGTCTCTGCTCTCCTGGCACTCTTTTACCCTGTGTCTCCACTCTCCTCGTGCTCTTTTATCCCGTTTCTCCGCCACTCTCCTCAAGCTCTTTTATCCTGTGTCTCTGCCACTCTCCTCGCGCTCTTTTATACTGTGTTCCACTCTCCTCACGTTATTTTGCCCTGTGTCTCCTCCACTCTCCTTGCGCTCTTTTCACCTGTGTCTCTGCTCTTCTCATGCTCTTTTATCCTGTGTCTTCACCGCTCTCCTTGCACTCTTTTATCCTGTGTCTCCACTCTCCTCGTGCTCTTTTACCCTGTGCCTCCGCTCTCCTCGTGCTCTTTTACCCTGTGCCTCCGCTCTCCTGGTGCTCTTTTACCCTGTGTCTCCGCCGCTCTCCTCGTGCTCCTTTATCCTGTGTCTCCACTCTCCTTGCGCTCTTTTACCCTGTGTCTCTGCTCTCCTTGCACTCTTATATCCTGTGCTCCACCGCTCTCATCGCACTAATTTACCCTGTCTTTGCTCACCTCGTGCTTTTTTACCCTGTGTCTCCGCTCTCCTTGCGCTCTTTTATCCTGTGTCTCAAACGCTCTCCTCGCACTATTTTATCCTATGTCTCCCCCAATCTCCTCGTGCTGTTTTACCCTGTGTCTCTGCTCTCCCCGCGCTCTTTTATCCCATGTCTCCACCACTCTCCTCGCGCTCTTTTACCCTGTGTCTCCATTCTCCTCGTGCTCTTTTATCCTGTGTCTCCGCCGCTCTCCTCGCGCTCTTTTATCCTGTGACTCTGCTCTCCTCGCGCTGTTTTAGCCCGTGTCTCCGCTCTCCTCGCACTGTTTTACCCTGTGTCTCAACCGCTCTCCTCGCACTCTTTTATCCTGTGTCTCAACCGCTCTCCTCGCGCTCTTTTATCCTGTGTCTCCACTCTCCTCGTGCTCTTTTACCCTCTGCCTCCACTCACCTCGCGCTCTTTTACCCTGTGTCTTTGCTCTCCTCACACTCTTTTATCCTGTGTCTCTGCTCTCCTCGCGCTCCTTTATCCTGTGTCTCTAGCGCTCTCCTCGCGCTCTTTTATCCTCTGTCTCCGATGCTCTCCTCGCACTCTTTTACCCTGTGTCTCCACTCTCCTCGCGCTCTTTTACCATGTGTCTCCACTCTACTCGCGCTCTCTTATCCTGTGTCTCCGCTCTCCTAGCGGTCTTTTATCCTGTGTAACCGCCGCTCTCCTCACGCTCTTTTATCCTGCGTCTCCACTATCCTCGCGCCCTTTTACCCTGTTTCTCCACTCTCCTTGCGCTCTTTTACCCTGTGTCTCCGCGGCTTTCCTCAAGCTCTTTTACCCTGTGTCTCTGCTCCCCTCGCGCTGTTTTACCCTGTGTCTCCGCCGCTCTCCTCGCGCTCTTTTCCCCGTGTCTCGGCTCTCCTCATGCTCTTTTACCCTGTGTCTCCGCCGCTCTCCTCGCGCTCTTTTATCCTGTGTCTCTGCTCTCCTCGCGCTGTTTTAGCCTGTGTCTCTGCTTTCCTTCTGCTCTTTTACCCTGTGTCTCCGGTCTCCTCGCGCTCTTTTACCCTGTGCCTCCACTCTCCTCGCGCTCTTTTACCCTGTGTCTCTGCTCTCCTCGCGCTCTTTTACCCTGTGTCTCTGCTCTCCTCACGCTCTTTTATCCTGTGTCTCTGCTCTCCTCGCGCTCCTTTATCCTGTGTCTCCACCGCTCTCCTCGCGCTCTTTTATCCTGTGTCTCCGATGCTCTCCTCATGCTCTTTTACCCTGTGTCTCCGCTCTCCTTGTGCTCTTTTATCCTGTGTCTCCAGCGCTCTCCTCGCGCTCTTTTATCCTCTGTCTCCGATGCTCTCCTCACGCTCTTTAACCCTGTGTCTCCACACTCCTCGCGCTCTTTTATCCTGTGTCTCCGCCGCTCTCCTCGCCCTCATTTACCCTGTGTCTCCACTCTCCTCGCGTTCTTTTACCATGTGTCTCCACTCTCATCGCGCTCTTTTATCCTGTGTCTCCACCGCTCTCCTCGCGCTCTTTTATCCTGTGTCTCCACTGCTCTTTTATCCTGTGTCTCCACTCTCCTCGCGCTCTTTTACCCTGTGCCTCCGCTCTCCTCGTGCTCTTTTACCCTGTGTCTCTGCGCTCCTCGCGCTCTTTTACCCTGTGTCTCTGCTCTCCTCACGCTCTTTTATCCTGTGTCTCTGCTCTCCTCGCGCTCCTTTATCCTGTGTCTCCACCGCTCTCCTCGCGCTCTTTTATCCTGTGTCTCCGATGCTCTCCTCACGCTCTTTTACCCTGTGTCTCCGCTCTCCTTGTGCTCTTTTATCCTGTGTCTCCAGCGCTCTCCTCGCGCTCTTTTATCCTCTGTCTCCGATGCTCTCCTCACGCTCTTTAACCCTGTGTCTCCACGCTCCTCGCGCTCTTTTATCCTGTGTCTCCGCCGCTCTCCTCGCCCTCATTTACCCTGTGTCTCCACTCTCCTCGCGTTCTTTTACCATGTGTCTCCACTCTCATCGCGCTCTTTTATCCTGTGTCTCCACCGCTCTCCTCGCGCTCTTTTATCCTGTGTCTCCACTGCTCTTTTATCCTGTGTCTCCACTCTCCTCGCGCTCTTTTACCCTGTGCCTCCGCTCTCCTCGTGCTCTTTTACCCTGTGTCTCTGCGCTCCTCGCGCTCTTTTATCCTGTGTCTCTGCTCTCCTCGCGCTCCTTTATCCTGTGTCTCCAGCGCTCTCTCGGGCACTATTATCCTCTGTCTCCAATGCTCTCCTCACGCTCTTTAACCCTGTGTCTACGCTCTCCTCGCGCTCTTTTATCCTGTGTCTCCGCCGCTCTCCTCGCGCTCTTTTACCCTGTGTCTCCACTGTCCTCGCGCTCTTTTACCCTGTGTCTCCACTCTCCTCGCGCTCTTTTACCATGTGTCTCCACCGCTCTCCTCGCGCTCTTTTACCCTGTGTCTCCACCGCTCTCCTCGTGCTCTCTTATCCTGTGTCTCCACTCTCCTCGTGCTCTCTTATCCTGTGTCTCCACTCTCCTCGTGCTCTCTTATCCTGTGTCTCCACTCTCCTCACGATGTTTTATCCTGTGTCTCCTCTCTCCTCGTTTTCCCTATACCCTGTGTCTCCATTTTCCTTGCTCTCTTTTACCCTGTGTCTCTGCCGCTCTCCTCATGCTCTTTTATCCTGTGTCTTTGCTCTCCTCATGCTCTTTTATCCTGTGTCTCCGCCGCTCTCCTCGCGCTCTTTTATTCTGTGTCTCCACTCTCCTTGCGCTCTTTTCCCCTGTGTCTCTGCTCTCCTCATGCTATTTTATCCCGTGTTACCGCCGCTCTCCTCGCACTCTTTTATCCTGTGTCTCCACTCTCCTCATGCTCTTTTACCCTGTGCCTCCACTCTCCTCGCGCTCTTTTAACCTGTGTCTGCTCTCCTCACACTCTTTTATCCTGTGTCTCTGCTCTCCTCGCGCTCCTTTATCCTGTGTCTCCAGCGCTCTCCTCGCGCTCTTTTATCCTCTGTCTCTGATGCTCTCCTCACGCTCTTTTACCCTGTGTCTCTGCTCTCCTCGCGCTCCTTTATCCTGTGTCTCCACCGCTCTCCTCGCGCTCTTTTATCCTGTGTCTCCACCGCTCTCCTCGCGCTCTTTTATCCTGCGTCTCCACTCTCCTCGTGCTCTTTTACCCTGAGCCTCCACTCTACTCGCGCTCTTTTACCCTGTGTCTCTGCTCTCCTCGCGTTCTTTTATCCTATGTAACCGCTGCTCTGCTCACGCTCTTTTATCCTGCGTCTCCACTATCCTCGCGCCCTTTTACCCTGTGTCTCCACTCTCCTCGCGCTCTTTTGCCCTGTGCCTCCACTCTCTTCACGCTCTTTTACCCTGTGTCTCTGCTCTCCTCACGCTCTTTTATCCTGTGTCTCTGCTCTCCTCGCGCTCCTTTATCCTGTGTCTCCACCGCTCTCCTCGCGCTCTTTTATCCTGTGTCTCCAGCGCTCTCCTTGCGCTCTTTTATCCTCTGTCTCTGATGCTCTCCTCACGCTCTTTAACCCTGTGTCTCCACTCTCCTCGCGCTCTTTTACCATGTGTCTCCACTCTACTCACGCTCTCTTATCCTGTGTCTCCGCTCTCCTAGCGTTCTTTTATCCTGTGTAACCGCCGCTCTCCTCACGCTCTTTTATCCTGCATCTCCACTATCCTCGCGCCCTTTTACCCTGTTTCTCCACTCTCCTTGCGCACTTTTACCCTGTGTCTCCGCCGCTTTCCTCACACTCTTTTACCCTGTGTCTCTGCTCTCCTCGCGCTGTTTTACCCTGTGTCTCCGCCGCTTTCCTTGCGCTCTTTTCCCCGTGTCTCTTCTCTCCTCATGCTCTTTTATCCTGTGTCTCCGCCGCTCTCCTCGCGCTCTTTTACCCTGTGTCTCTGCTCTCCTCGCGCTCCTTTATCCTGTGTCTCCACCGCTCTCCTCGCGCTCTTTTACCCTGTGTCTCCACTGTCCTCGCGCACTTTTACCCTGTGTCTCCACTCTCCTCGCGCTCTTTTACCATGTGTCTCCACCGCTCTCCTCGCGCTCTTTTACCCTGTGTCTCCACCGCTCTCCTCGTGCTCTCTTATCCTGTGTCTCCACTCTCCTCGTGCTCTCTTATCCTGTGTCTCCACTCTCCTCGTTTTCCCTATACCCTGTGTCTCTGCTCTCCTCGCGCTCTTTTACCCTGTGTCTCCGCCGCTCTCCTCGCACTCTTATACCCTGTGTCTCCACTCTCCTTGCGCTCTTTTACCCTGTGTCTCTGCCGCTCTCCTCATGCTCTTTTATCCTGTGTCTTTGCTCTCCTCATGCTCTTTTATCCTGTGTCTCCGCCGCTCTCCTCGCGCTCTTTTATTCTGTGTCTCCACTCTCCTTGCGCACTTTTCCCCTGTGTCTCTGCTCTCCTCATGCTATTTTATCCCGTGTCACCGCCGCTCTCCTCGCGCTCTTTTATCCTGTGTCTCCACTCTCCTCGTGCTCTTTTACCCTGTGCCTCCACTCTCCTTGCGCTCTTTTAACCTGTGTCTGCTCTCCTCACACTCTTTTATCCTGTGTCTCTGCTCTCCTCGCGCTCCTTTATCCTGTGTCTCCACCGCTCTCCTCGCGCTCTTTTACCCTGTGTCTCTGCTCTCCTCGCGCTCTTTTACCATGTGTCTCCACTCTACTCGCACTCTCTTATCCTGTGTCTCCGCTCTCCTAGCGTTCTTTTATCCTGTGTAACCGCTGCTCTCCTCACGCTCTTTTATCCTGCGTCTCCACTATCCTCGCGCCCTTTTACCCTGTGTCTCCACTCTCCTCGCGCTCTTTTACCCTGTGCCTCCACTCTCTTCGCGCTCTTTTACCCTGTGTCTCTGCTCTCCTCACGCTCTTTTATCCTGTGTCTTTGCTCTCCTCGCGCTCCTTTATCCTGTGTCTCCACCGCTCTCCTCGCGCTCTTTTTTCCTGTGTCTCCAGTGCTCTCCTTGCGCTCTTTTATCCTCTGTCTCTGATGCTCTCCTCATGCTCTTTAACCCTGTGTCTCTGCTCTCCTCGCGCTCTTTTATCCTGTGTCTCCGCCGCTCTCCTCGCGCTCTTTTACCCTGTGTCTCCACTCTCCTCGCGCTCTTTTACCATGTGTCTCCACTCTACTCGCGCTCTCTTATCCTGTGTCTCCGCTCTCCTAGCGTTCTTTTATCCTGTGTAACCGCCGCTCTCCTCACGCTCTTTTATCCTGCGTCTCCACTGTCCTCGCGCCCTTTTACCCTGTTTCTCCACTCTCCTTGCGCACTTTTACCATGTGTCTCCGCCGCTTTCCTCACACTCTTTTACCCTGTGTCTCTGCTCTCCTCGCGCTGTTTTACCCTGTGTCTCCGCCGCTCTCCTCGCGCTCTTTTCCCCGTGTCTCTTCTCTCCTCATGCTATTTTATCCTGTGTCTCCGCCGCTCTCCTCGCGCTCTTTTATCCTGTGTCTCTGCTCTCCTCGCGCTGTTTTAGCCTGTGTCTCCTCTCTCCTCGTTTTCCCTATACCCTGTGTCTACGCTCTCCTCGCGCTAATTATCCTGTGTCTCCGCCGCTCTCCTCGCGGTCTTTTACCATGTGTCTCCACTGTCCTCGCGCTCTTTTACCCTGTGTCTCCACTCTCCTCGCGCTCTTTTACCATGTGTCTCCACCACTCTCCTCGCGCTCTTTTACCCTGTGTCTCCACCGCTCTCCTCGTACTCTCTTATCCTGTGTCTCTGCTCTCCTCGTGCTCTCTTATCCTCTGTCTCCACTCTCCTCGTGCTCTCTTATCCTGTGTCTCCACTCTCCTCGCGATGTTTTATCCTGTGTCCCCTCTCTCCTCGTTTTCCCTATACCCTGTGTCTCTGCTCTCCTCGCGCTCTTTTACCCTGTGTCTCCGCCGCTCTCCTCGCACTCTTATACCCTGTATCTCCACTCTCCTTGCGCTCTTTTACCCTGTGTCTCTGCCGCTCTCCTCATGCTCTTTTATCCTGTGTCTTTGCTCTCCTCATGCTCTTTTATCCTGTGTCTCCGCGGCTCTCCTCGCGCTCTTTTATTCTGTGTCTCCACTCTCCTTGCGCTCTTTTCCCCGTGTCTCTGCTCTCCTCTTGCTATTTTATCCCGCGTCACCGCCGCTCTCCTCGCGCTCTTTTATCCTGTGTCTCCACTCTCCTCGTGCTCTTTTACCCTGTGCCTCCACTCTCCTCGCGCTCTTTTAACCTGTGTCTGCTCTCCTCACACTCTTTTATCCTGTGTCTCTGCTCTCCTCGCGCTCCTTTATCCTGTGTCTCCACCGCTCTCCTCGCGCTCTTTTATCCTGTGTCTCCAGCGCTCTCCTCGCGCTCTTTTATCCTCTGTCTCTGATGCTCTCCTCACGCTCTTTAACCCTGTGTCTCTGCTCTCCTCGCGCTCTTTTATCCTGTGTCTCCGCCGCTCTCCTCGCGCTCTTTTATCCTGTGTCTCCGCCGCTCTCCTCGCGCTCTTTTACCCTGTGTCTCCACTCTCCTCGCGATGTTTTATCCTGTGTCTCCACTCTCCTCGCACTCTTTTACCCTGTGTCTCCACTCTCCTTGTGCTCTTTTACCCTGTGTCTCCACTCTCCTGGCGCTCTTTTACCCTGTGTCTCAGCTCTCCTCGCACTCTTTTACCCTGTGCCTCCAATCTCTTCGCGCTCTTTTACCCTGTGTCTCTGCTCTCCTCACGCTCTTTTATCCTGTGTCTCCGCTGCTCTCCTCGCGCTCTTTTATCCTGTGTCTCTGCTCTCCTCGCGCTCTTTTACCCTGTGCCTCCACTCTCTTCGCGCTCTTTTACCCTGTGTCTCTGCTCTCCTCACGCTCTTTTATCCTGTGTCTCTGCTCTCCTCGCGCTCCTTTATCCTGTGTCTCCACCGCTCTCCTCGCGCTCTTTTATCCTGTGTCTCCAGCGCTCTCCTTGCGCTCTTTTATCCTCTGTCTCTGATGCTCTCCTCATGCTCTTTAACCCTGTGTCTCTGCTCTCCTCGCGCTCTTTTATCTTGTGTCTCCGCCGCTCTCCTCGTGCTCTTTTACCCTGTGTCTCCACTCTACTCGCGCTCTCTTATCCTGTGTCTCCGCTCTCCTAGCGTTCTTTTATCCTGTGTAACCGCCGGTCTCCTCACGCTCTTTTATTCTGCGTCTCCACTGTCCTCGCGCCCTTTTACCCTGTTTCTCCACTCTCCTTGCGCACTTTTACCCTGTGTCTCCGCCGCTTTCCTCACACTCTTTTACCCTGTGTCTCTGCTCTCCTCGCGCTGTTTTACCCTGTGTCTCCGCTGCTCTCCTCGCACTCTTTTCCCCATGTCTCTTCTCTCCTCATGCTCTTTTATCCTGTGTCTCCGTCGCTCTCCTCGCGCTCTTTTATCCTGTGTCTCTGCTCTCCTCGCGCTGTTTTAGCCTGTGTCTCTGCTTTCCTTGCGCTCTTTTACCCTGTGCCTCCACTCTCCTCGCGCTCTTTTACCCTGTGTCTCTGCTCTCCTCACACTCTTTTATCCTGTGTCTCTGCTCTCCTCGCGCTCCTTTATCCTGTGTCTCCACCGCTCTCCTCGCGCTCTTTTATCCTGTGTCTCCACTGCTCTCCTCACGCTCTTTTATCCTGCGTCTCCACTCTCCTCGTGCTCTTTTACACTGTGCCTCCACTCTCCTCGCGCTCTTTTACCCTGTGTCTCTGCTCTCCTCGCGCTCCTTTATCCTGTGTCGCCACCACTCTCCTCGCGCTCTTTTATCCTGTGTCTCCGATGCTCTCCTCACGCTCTTTTATCCTGTATCTCCACCACTCTCCTTGTGCTCTTTTATCCTGTGTCTCCGATGCTCTCCTCAAGCTCTTTTACCCTGTGTCTCCGCTCTCCTTGCGCTCTTTTATCCTGTGTCTCCAGCGCTCTCCTCGCGCTCTTTTATCCTCTGTCTCCGATGCTCTCCTCACGCTCTTTAACCCTGTGTCTCCATGCTCCTCGCGCTCTTTTATCCTGTGTCTCCGCCGCTCTCCTCGCCCTCTTTTACCCTGTGTCTCCACTCTCCTCGCGCTCTTTTACCATGTGTCTCCACGCTCATCGCGCTCTTTTATCCTGTGTCTCCACCGCACTCCTCGCGCTCTTTTTTCCTTTGTCTCCACTGCTCTCCTCGTGCTCTTTTATCCTGTGTCTCCACTCTCCTCGCGCTCTTTTACCCTGTGCCTCCGCTCTCCTCGCGCTCTTTTACCCTGTGTCTCTGCGCTCCTCGTGCTCTTTTATCCTGTGTCTCTGCTCTCCTCGCGCTCCTTTATCCTGTGTCTCCACCGCTCTCCTCACGCTCCTTTATCCTGTGTCTCCGATGTTCTCCTCACGCTCTTTTACCCTGTGTCTCCATTCTCCTCGTGCTCTTTTATCCTGTGTCTCCGCTGCTCTCCTCGCGCTCTTTTATCCTGTGTCTCTGCTCTCCTCGCGCTGTTTTAGCCCGTGTCTCCGCTCTCCTCACACTGTTTTACCCTGTGTCTCTGCCGCTCTCCTCGCGCTCTTTTATCCTGTGTCTCTACTCTCCTCGCGCTCTTTTACCCTGTGTCTTTGCTCTCCTCACACTCTTTTATCCTGTGTCTCTGCTCTCCTCGTGCTCCTTTATCCTGTGTCTCCACCGCTCTCCTCGCGCTCTTTTATCCAGTGTCTCCAGCGCTCTCCTCGGGCTCTTTTATCCTCTGTCTCCAATGCTCTCCTCACGCTCTTTAACCCTGTGTCTCCGCTCTCCTCGCGCTCTTTTATCCTGTGTCTATGCCGCTCTCCTCGCGCTCTTTTACCCTGTGTCTCCACTCTCCTCGCGATGTTTTATCCTGTGTCTCCACTCTCCTCGCGCTCTTTTATACTGTGTTCCACTCTCCTCACGTTATTTTGCCCTGTGTCTCCTCCACTATCCTTGCGCTCTTTTATCCTGTGTCTCTGCTCTCCTCGCGCTGTTTTAGCCTGTGTCTCCTCTCTCCTCGTTTTCCCTATACCCTGTGTCTACGCTCTCCTCGCGCTAATTATCCTGTGTCTCCGCCGCTCTCCTCGCGGTCTTTTACCATGTGTCTCCACTGTCCTCGCGCTCTTTTACCCTGTGTCTCCACTCTCCTCGCGCTCTTTTACCATGTGTCTCCACCACTCTCCTCGCGCTCTTTTACCCTGTGTCTCCACCGCTCTCCTCGTACTCTCTTATCCTGTGTCTCTGCTCTCCTCGTGCTCTCTTATCCTCTGTCTCCACTCTCCTCGTGCTCTCTTATCCTGTGTCTCCACTCTCCTCGCGATGTTTTATCCTGTGTCCCCTCTCTCCTCGTTTTCCCTATACCCTGTGTCTCTGCTCTCCTCGCGCTCTTTTACCCTGTGTCTCCGCCGCTCTCCTCGCACTCTTATACCCTGTATCTCCACTCTCCTTGCGCTCTTTTACCCTGTGTCTCTGCCGCTCTCCTCATGCTCTTTTATCCTGTGTCTTTGCTCTCCTCATGCTCTTTTATCCTGTGTCTCCGCGGCTCTCCTCGCGCTCTTTTATTCTGTGTCTCCACTCTCCTTGCGCTCTTTTCCCCGTGTCTCTGCTCTCCTCTTGCTATTTTATCCCGCGTCACCGCCGCTCTCCTCGCGCTCTTTTATCCTGTGTCTCCACTCTCCTCGTGCTCTTTTACCCTGTGCCTCCACTCTCCTCGCGCTCTTTTAACCTGTGTCTGCTCTCCTCACACTCTTTTATCCTGTGTCTCTGCTCTCCTCGCGCTCCTTTATCCTGTGTCTCCACCGCTCTCCTCGCGCTCTTTTATCCTGTGTCTCCAGCGCTCTCCTCGCGCTCTTTTATCCTCTGTCTCTGATGCTCTCCTCACGCTCTTTAACCCTGTGTCTCTGCTCTCCTCGCGCTCTTTTATCCTGTGTCTCCGCCGCTCTCCTCGCGCTCTTTTATCCTGTGTCTCCGCCGCTCTCCTCGCGCTCTTTTACCCTGTGTCTCCACTCTCCTCGCGATGTTTTATCCTGTGTCTCCACTCTCCTCGCACTCTTTTACCCTGTGTCTCCACTCTCCTTGTGCTCTTTTACCCTGTGTCTCCACTCTCCTGGCGCTCTTTTACCCTGTGTCTCTGCTCTCCTCGCACTCTTTTACCCTGTGCCTCCAATCTCTTCGCGCTCTTTTACCCTGTGTCTCTGCTCTCCTCACGCTCTTTTATCCTGTGTCTCCGCTGCTCTCCTCGCGCTCTTTTATCCTGTGTCTCTGCTCTCCTCGCGCTCTTTTACCCTGTGCCTCCACTCTCTTCGCGCTCTTTTACCCTGTGTCTCTGCTCTCCTCACGCTCTTTTATCCTGTGTCTCTGCTCTCCTCGCGCTCCTTTATCCTGTGTCTCCACCGCTCTCCTCGCGCTCTTTTATCCTGTGTCTCCAGCGCTCTCCTTGCGCTCTTTTATCCTCTGTCTCTGATGCTCTCCTCATGCTCTTTAACCCTGTGTCTCTGCTCTCCTCGCGCTCTTTTATCTTGTGTCTCCGCCGCTCTCCTCGTGCTCTTTTACCCTGTGTCTCCACTCTACTCGCGCTCTCTTATCCTGTGTCTCCGCTCTCCAAGCGTTCTTTTATCCTGTGTAACCGCCGGTCTCCTCACGCTCTTTTATTCTGCGTCTCCACTGTCCTCGCGCCCTTTTACCCTGTTTCTCCACTCTCCTTGCGCACTTTTACCCTGTGTCTCCGCCGCTTTCCTCACACTCTTTTACCCTGTGTCTCTGCTCTCCTCGCGCTGTTTTACCCTGTGTCTCCGCTGCTCTCCTCGCACTCTTTTCCCCATGTCTCTTCTCTCCTCATGCTCTTTTATCCTGTGTCTCCGTCGCTCTCCTCGCGCTCTTTTATCCTGTGTCTCTGCTCTCCTCGCGCTGTTTTAGCCTGTGTCTCTGCTTTCCTTGCGCTCTTTTACCCTGTGCCTCCACTCTCCTCGCGCTCTTTTACCCTGTGTCTCTGCTCTCCTCACACTCTTTTATCCTGTGTCTCTGCTCTCCTCGCGCTCCTTTATCCTGTGTCTCCACCGCTCTCCTCGCGCTCTTTTATCCTGTGTCTCCACTGCTCTCCTCACGCTCTTTTATCCTGCGTCTCCACTCTCCTCGTGCTCTTTTACACTGTGCCTCCACTCTCCTCGCGCTCTTTTACCCTGTGTCTCTGCTCTCCTCGCGCTCCTTTATCCTGTGTCGCCACCACTCTCCTCGCGCTCTTTTATCCTGTGTCTCCGATGCTCTCCTCACGCTCTTTTATCCTGTATCTCCACCACTCTCCTTGTGCTCTTTTATCCTGTGTCTCCGATGCTCTCCTCAAGCTCTTTTACCCTGTGTCTCCGCTCTCCTTGCGCTCTTTTATCCTGTGTCTCCAGCGCTCTCCTCGCGCTCTTTTATCCTCTGTCTCCGATGCTCTCCTCACGCTCTTTAACCCTGTGTCTCCATGCTCCTCGCGCTCTTTTATCCTGTGTCTCCGCCGCTCTCCTCGCCCTCTTTTACCCTGTGTCTCCACTCTCCTCGCGCTCTTTTACCATGTGTCTCCACGCTCATCGCGCTCTTTTATCCTGTGTCTCCACCGCACTCCTCGCGCTCTTTTTTCCTTTGTCTCCACTGCTCTCCTCGTGCTCTTTTATCCTGTGTCTCCACTCTCCTCGCGCTCTTTTACCCTGTGCCTCCGCTCTCCTCGCGCTCTTTTACCCTGTGTCTCTGCGCTCCTCGTGCTCTTTTATCCTGTGTCTCTGCTCTCCTCGCGCTCCTTTATCCTGTGTCTCCACCGCTCTCCTCACGCTCCTTTATCCTGTGTCTCCGATGTTCTCCTCACGCTCTTTTACCCTGTGTCTCCATTCTCCTCGTGCTCTTTTATCCTGTGTCTCCGCTGCTCTCCTCGCGCTCTTTTATCCTGTGTCTCTGCTCTCCTCGCGCTGTTTTAGCCCGTGTCTCCGCTCTCCTCACACTGTTTTACCCTGTGTCTCTGCCGCTCTCCTCGCGCTCTTTTATCCTGTGTCTCTACTCTCCTCGCGCTCTTTTACCCTGTGTCTTTGCTCTCCTCACACTCTTTTATCCTGTGTCTCTGCTCTCCTCGTGCTCCTTTATCCTGTGTCTCCACCGCTCTCCTCGCGCTCTTTTATCCAGTGTCTCCAGCGCTCTCCTCGGGCTCTTTTATCCTCTGTCTCCAATGCTCTCCTCACGCTCTTTAACCCTGTGTCTCCGCTCTCCTCGCGCTCTTTTATCCTGTGTCTATGCCGCTCTCCTCGCGCTCTTTTACCCTGTGTCTCCACTCTCCTCGCGATGTTTTATCCTGTGTCTCCACTCTCCTCGCGCTCTTTTATACTGTGTTCCACTCTCCTCACGTTATTTTGCCCTGTGTCTCCTCCACTATCCTTGCGCTCTTTTCACCTGTGTCTCTGCTTTCTCATGCTCTTTTATCCAGTGTCTCCGCCGCTCTCCTCGCGCTCTTTTACCCTGTGTCTCCACTGTCCTCGCGCTCTTTTACCCTGTGTCTCCACTCCCCTCGCGATGTTTTATCCTGTGTCTCCTCTCTCCTCGTTTTCCCTATACCCTGTGTCTCCACTCTCATCGCGCTCTTTTACCCTGCGTCTCCGCCACTCTCCTCGCACTCTTATACCCTGTGTCTCCACTCTCCTTGCGCTCTTTTACCCTGTGTCTCCACCGCTCTCCTCGTGCTCTCTTATCCTGTGTCTCCACTCTCCTCGCGATGTTTTATCCTGTGTCTCCTCTCTCCTCGTTTTCCCTATACCCTGTGTCTCTGCTCTCCTTGCGCTCTTTTACCCTGTGTCTCTGCTCTCCTCATGCTATTTTATCCCGTGTCACCGCCGCTCTCCTCGCGCTCTTTTATCCTGTGTCTCCGCTCTCCTCGTGCTCTCTTATCCGGTGTCTCCACTCTCCTCGCGCTCCCTTATCCTGTGTCTCCACTCTCCTCGTGCTCTCTTATCCTGTGTCTCCACTCTCCTCGCGCTCTTTTACCCTGTGTCTCCACTCTCCTCGCACACATCTATCCTGTGTCTCTGCTCTCCTATCGCTCTTTTATCCTGGGTCTCTGCTCTCCTCGCGCTCTTTTATCCTGTGTCTCCAACGCTCTCATCGCGCTGTTTTACCCTGTGTCTCCACCCTCTCGCACTCTTTTACCGTGTCTCTGCTCTCCTGGCACTCTTTTACCCTGTGTCTCCACTCTCCTCGTGCTCTTTTATCCAGTTTCTCCGCCGCTCTCCTCAAGCTCTTTTATCCTGTGTCTCTGCCACTCACCTTGAGCTCTTTTATACTGTGTTCCACTCTCCTCATGTTATTTTGCCCTGTGTCTCCTCCACTCTCCTTGCGCTCTTTTCACCTGTGTCTCTGCTCTCCTCGCGCTCCTTTGTCCTGTGTCTCCGCCGCTCTCCTCGCGCTCTTTTATCCTGTGTCTCCGATGCTCTCCTCACGCTCTTTTACCCTGTGTCTCCGCTCTCCTCGCGCTCTTTTACCCTGTGTCTCTGCTCTCCTCGCACTCTTTTATCCTGTGTCTCTGCTCTCCTTGCGCTCCTTTACCCTGTGTCTCCGCTCTCCTTGCGCTCTTTTATCCTGTGTCACCGGTCTCCTCGCGCTCTTTTACCCTATGTCTCCGCCGCTCCCCTCGCGCTCTTTTACCCTGTGTCTCCACTCTCCTCGCACACATCTATCCTGTGTCTCTGCTCTCCTATCGCTCTTTTATCCTGGGTCTCTGCTCTCCTCGCGCTCTTTTATCCTGTGTCTCCAATGCTCTCATCGCGCTGTTTTACCCTGTGTCTCCACCCTCTCGCACTCTTTTACCGTGTCTCTGCTCTCCTGGCACTCTTTTACCCTGTGTCTCCACTCTCCTCGTGCTCTTTTATCCAGTTTCTCCGCCGCTCTCCTCAAGCTCTTTTATCCTGTGTCTCTGCCACTCACCTTGAGCTCTTTTATACTGTGTTCCACTCTCCTCATGTTATTTTGCCCTGTGTCTCCTCCACTCTCCTTGCGCTCTTTTCACCTGTGTCTCTGCTCTTCTCATGCTCTTTTATCCTGTGTCTCCACCACTCTCCTCGCGCTCTTTTATCCTGTGTCTCCACTCTCCTCGTGCTCTTTTACCCTGTGCCTCCGCTCTCCTCGTTCTCTTTTACCCTGTACCTCCGCTCTCCTCGTGCTCTTTTACCCTGTGCCTCCGCTCTCCTCGTGCTCTTTTACCCTGTGTCTCCGCCGCTCTCCTCGCGCTCCTTTATCCTGTGTCTCCGCCACTCTCCTCGTGTTCCTTTATCCTGTGTCTCCACTCTCCTTGCGCTCTTTTACCCTGTGTCTCTGCTCTCCTCACGCTCCTTTATCCTGTGTCTCCACCGCTCTCCTCGCGCTCTTTTATCCTGTGTCTCCAGCGCTCTCCTCGCGCTCTTTTATCTACTGTCTCCGATGCTCTCCTCACGCTCTTTAACCCTGTGTCTCCGCTCTCCTCGCGCTCTTTTACCCTGTGTCTCCACTGTTCTCGTGCTCTTTTACCCTGTGTCTCCACTCTCCTCGCGCTCTTTTACCATGTGTCTCCACCGCTCTCCTCGCACTCTTTTACCATGTGTCAACACTGTCCTCGCGCTCTTTTACCATGTGTCTCCACTCTCCTCGCGCTCTCTTATCCTGTGTCTCCACTCTCCTCGCGATGTTTTATCCTGTGTCTCCTCTCTCCTCGTTTTCCCTATACCCTGTGTCTCTGCTCTCCTCGCACTCTTATACCCTGTGTCTCCTCTCTCCTCGCGCTCTTTTACCATGTGTCTCCACTGTCCTCGCGCTCTTTTACCCTGTGTCTCCGCCGCTCTCCTCATGCTCTTTTATCCTGTGTCTCCGCTCTCCTCGCGCTCTTTTACCATGTGTCTCCGCCGCTCTCCTCATGCTCTTTTATCCTGTGTCTTTGCTCTCCTCATGCTCTTTTATCCTGTGTCTCCGCCCCTCTCCTCGCGCTCTCTTATCCTGTGTCTCCACTCTCTGTCGTGCTCTCTTATCCTGTGTCTCCACTCTCCTCGTGATCTTTTATCCTGTGTCTCCTCTCTCCTCGTGCTCTTTTATCCTGTGTCTCTGCTCTCCTTGCGGTCTTTTACCCTGTGTCTCCACTCTCGTTGCGCTCTTTTACCCTGTGTCTCCGCCGCTCTCCTCGCACTCTTTTACCCTGTGTCTCCACTCTCCTTGCGCTCTTTTACCCTGTGTCTCCACTCTCCTTGCGCTCTTTTACCCTGTGTCTCTGCTCTCCTCATGCTCTTTTATCCTGTGTCTCCGCCGCTCCCCTCGCGCTCTTTTATCCTGTGTCTCTGCTCTCCTCGCGTTCTTTTAGCCTGTGTCTCCGCTCTCCTCGCGCTGTTTTACCCTGTGTCTCTGCCGCTCTCCTCGCGCTCTTTTACCCTGTGTCTCCACTCTCCTCGTGCTCTTTTACCCTGTGCCTCCACTCTCCTCGCGCTCTTTTATCCAGTGTCTTTGCTCTCCTCACACTCTTTTATCCTGTGTCTCTGCTCTCCTCGCGCTCCTTTATCCTGTGTCTCCACCGCTCTCCTTGCGCTCTTTTATCCTGTGTGTCCAGCGCTCGCCTCGCGCTCTTTTATCCTCTGTCTCCGATGCTCCCCTCACGCTCTTTAACCCTGTGTCTCCGCTCTCCTCGCGCTATTTTATCCTGTGTCTCCGCCACTCTCCTCGCGCTCTTTTACCCTGTGTCTCCACTCTCCTCGCGATGTTTTATCCTGTGTCTCCACTCTCCTCGCGCTCTTTTACCCTGTGTCTTTGCTCTCCTCACACTCTTTTATCCTGTGTCTCTGCTCTCCTCGTGCTCCTTTATCCTGTGTCTCCACCGCTCTCCTCGCGCTCTTTTATCCTGTGTCTCCACTCTCCTCGCGCTCTTTTATCCTGTGTCTCCACTCTCCTCGCGCTCTTTTACCCTGTGTCTCCACTCTCCTCGCGATGTTTTATCCTGTGTCTCCTCCCTCCTCGTTTTCCCTATACCCTGTGTCTCTGCTCTCCTTGCGCTCTTTTACCCTGCGTCTCCGCCGCTCTCCTCGCACTCTTATACCCTGTGTCTCCACTCTCCTTGCGCTCTTTTACCCTGTGTCTCCACCGCTCTCCTCGTGCTCTCTTATCCTGTGTCTCCACTCTCCTCGCGATGTTTTATCCTGTGTCTCCTCGCTCCTCGTTTTCCCTATACCCTTTGTCTCTGCTCTCCTTGCGCTCTTTTACCCTGTGTCTCCGCCGGTCTCCTCATGCTCTTTTATCCTGTGTCTTTGCTCTCCTCATGCTATTTTATCCTTTGTCTCCGCCGCTCTCCTCGCGCTCTTTTATTCTGTGTCTCCCCTCTCCTTGCGCTCTTTTCCCCTGTGTCTCTGTTCTCCTCATGCTATTTTATCCCGTGTCACCGCCGCTCTCCTCGCGCTCTTTTATCCTGTGTCTCCGCTCTCCTCGTGCTCTCTTATCCTGTGTCTCCACTCTCCTCGCGCTCTCTTATCCTGTGTCTCCACTCTCCTCGTGCTCTCTTATCCTGTGTCTCCACTCTCCTCGTGCTCTTTTATCCTGTGTCTCTGCTCTCCTGGCGGTCTTTTACCCTGTGTCTCCACTCTCGTTGCGCTCTTTTACCCTGTGTCTCCGCCGCTCTCCTCGCAATCTTTTACCCTGTGTCTCCACTCTCCTTGCGCTCTTTTACCCTGTGTCTCTGCTCTCCTCATGCTCTTTTATCCTGTGTCTCCGCCGCTCCCCTCGCACTCTTTTATCCTGTGTCTCTGCTCTCCTCGCGTTCTTTTAGCCTGTGTCTCCACTCTCCTCGCGCTGTTTTACCCTGTGTCTCTGCCGCTCTCCTCGCGCTCTTTTATCCTGTGTCTCCACCGCTCTCCTCGCGCTCTTTTATCCTGTGTCTCCACTCTCCTCGCGCTCTTTTACCCTGTGCCTCCACTCTCCTCACGCTCTTTTACCCTGTGTCTCTGCTCTCCTCGCACTCTTTTATCCTGTGTCTCTGCTCTCCTCGCGCTCCTTTATCCTGTGTCTCCGCCGCTCTCCTCGCGCTCTTTTATCCTGTGTCTCCGATGCTCTCCTCACGCTCTTTTACCCTGTGTCTCCGCTCTCCTCGCGTTCTTTTACCCTGTGTCTCTGCTCTCCTCGCACTCTTTTATCCTGTGTCTCTGCTCTCCTTGCGCTCCTTTACCCTGTGTCTCCGCTCTCCTTGCGCTCTTTTATCCTGTGTCACCGGTCTCCTCGCGCTCTTTTACCCTATGTCTCCGCCGCTCCCCTCGCGCTCTTTTACCCTGTGTCTCCACTCTCCTCGCACACATCTATCCTGTGTCTCTGCTCTCCTATCGCTCTTTTATCCTGGGTCTCTGCTCTCCTCGCGCTCTTTTATCCTGTGTCTCCAACGCTCTCATCGCGCTGTTTTACCCTGTGTCTCCACCCTCTCGCACTCTTTTACCGTGTCTCTGCTCTCCTGGCACTCTTTTACCCTGTGTCTCCACTCTCCTCGTGCTCTTTTATCCAGTTTCTCCGCCGCTCTCCTCAAGCTCTTTTATCCTGTGTCTCTGCCACTCACCTTGAGCTCTTTTATACTGTGTTCCACTCTCCTCATGTTATTTTGCCCTGTGTCTCCTCCACTCTCCTTGCGCTCTTTTCACCTGTGTCTCTGCTCTTCTCATGCTCTTTTATCCTGTGTCTCCACCACTCTCCTCGCGCTCTTTTATCCTGTGTCTCCACTCTCCTCGTGCTCTTTTACCCTGTGCCTCCGCTCTCCTCGTTCTCTTTTACCCTGTACCTCCGCTCTCCTCGTGCTCTTTTACCCTGTGCCTCCGCTCTCCTCGTGCTCTTTTACCCTGTGTCTCCGCCGCTCTCCTCGCGCTCCTTTATCCTGTGTCTCCGCCACTCTCCTCGTGTTCCTTTATCCTGTGTCTCCACTCTCCTTGCGCTCTTTTACCCTGTGTCTCTGCTCTCCTCACGCTCCTTTATCCTGTGTCTCCACCGCTCTCCTCGCGCTCTTTTATCCTGTGTCTCCAGCGCTCTCCTCGCGCTCTTTTATCTACTGTCTCCGATGCTCTCCTCACGCTCTTTAACCCTGTGTCTCCGCTCTCCTCGCGCTCTTTTACCCTGTGTCTCCACTGTTCTCGTGCTCTTTTACCCTGTGTCTCCACTCTCCTCGCGCTCTTTTACCATGTGTCTCCACCGCTCTCCTCGCGCTCTTTTACCATGTGTCAACACTGTCCTCGCGCTCTTTTACCATGTGTCTCCACTCTCCTCGCGCTCTCTTATCCTGTGTCTCCACTCTCCTCGCGATGTTTTATCCTGTGTCTCCTCTCTCCTCGTTTTCCCTATACCCTGTGTCTCTGCTCTCCTCGCACTCTTATACCCTGTGTCTCCTCTCTCCTCGCGCTCTTTTACCATGTGTCTCCACCGCTCTCCTTGCGCTCTTTTACCATGTGTCTCCACTGTTCTCGTGCTCTTTTACCCTGTGTCTCCACTCTCCTCGCGCTCTTTTACCATGTGTCTCCACCGCTCTCCTCGCGCTCTTTTACCATGTGTCAACACTGTCCTCGCGCTCTTTTACCATGTGTCTCCACTCTCCTCGCGCTCTCTTATCCTGTGTCTCCACTCTCCTCGCGATGTTTTATCCTGTGTCTCCTCTCTCCTCGTTGTCCCTATACCCTGTGTCTCTGCTCTCCTCGCACTCTTATACCCTGTGTCTCCTCTCTCCTCGCGCTCTTTTACCATGTGTCTCCACCGCTCTCCTTGCGCTCTTTTACCATGTGTCTCCACTGTCCTCGCGCTCTTTTACCCTGTGTCTCCGCCGCTCTCCTCATGCTCTTTTATCCTGTGTCTCCGCTCTCCTCGCGCTCTTTTACCCTGTGTCTCCGCCGCTCTCCTCATGCTCTTTTATCCTGTGTCTTTGCTCTCCTCATGCTCTTTTATCCTGTGTCTCCGCCGCTCTCCTCGCGCTCTTTTATTCTGTGTCTCCCCTCTCCTTGCGCTCTTTTCCCCTGTGTCTCTGCTCTCCTCATGTTATTTTATCCCGTGTCACCGCCGCTCTCCTCGCGCTCTTTTATCCTGTGTCTCCGCTCTCCTCGTGCTCTCTTATCCTGTGTCTCCACTCTCCTCGTGCTCTCTTATCCTGTGTCTCCACTCTCCTCGTGCTCTCTTATCCTGTGTCTCCACTCTCCTCGCGCTCTTTTACCCTGTGTCTCCACTCTCCTCGCACACATCTATCCTGTGTCTCTGCTCTCCTATCGCTCTTTTATCCTTGGTCTCTGCTCTCCTCCCGCTCTTTTACCCTGTGTCTCCACCCTCTCGCACTCTTTTACCGTGTCTCTGCTCTCCTGGCACTCTTTTACCCTGTGTCTCCACTCTCCTCGTGCTCTTTTATCCCGTTTCTCCGCCGTTCTCCTCAAGCTCTTTTATCCTGTGTCTCTGCCACTCTCCTCGCTCTCTTTTATACTGTGTTCCACTCTCCTCATGTTATTTTGCCCTATGTCTCCTCCACTCTCCTTGCGCTCTTTTCACCTGTGTCTCTGCTCTTCTCATGCTCTTTTATCCTGTGTCTCCACCACTCTCCTCGCGCTCTTTTATCCTGTGTCTCCACTCTCCTCGTGCTCCTTTACCCTGTGCCTCCGCTCTCCTCGTTCTCTTTTACCCTGTACCTCCGCTCTCCTCGTGCTCTTTTACCCTGTGCCTCCGCTCTCCTCGTGCTCTTTTACCCTGTGTCTCCGCCGCTCTGCTCGCGCTCCTTTATCCTGTGTCTCCGCCACTCTCCTCGTGTTCCTTTATCCTGTGTCTCCACTCTCCTTGCGCTCTTTTACCCTGTGTCTCTGCTCTCCTCACACTCTTTTATCCTGTGTCTCTGCTCTCCTCACGCTCCTTTATCCTGTGTCTCCACCGCTCTCCTCGCGCTCTTTTATCCTGTGTCTCCAGCGCTCTCCTCGCGCTCTTTTATCCTCTGTCTCCGATGCTCTCCTCATGCTCTTTTACCCTGTGTCTCCACTCTACTCGCGCTCTCTTATCCTGTGTCTCCACTCTCCTCGCGATGTTTTATCCTGTGTCTCCACTCTCCTCGCGCTCTTTTATACTGTGTTCCACTCTCCTCACGTTATTTTTCCTGTGTCTCCTCCACTCTCCTTGCGCTCTTTACACCTGTGTCTCTGCTCTTCTCATGGTCTTTTATCCAGTGTCTCCGCCGCTCTCCTCGCGCTCTTTTACCCTGTGTCTCCACTGTCCTCGCGCTCTTTTACCCTGTGTCTCCACTCTCCTCGCGCTCTTTTACCCTGTGTCTCCACTCTCCTCGCGCTCTTTTACCATGTGTCTCCACTCTCATCGCGCTCTTTTATCCTGTGTCTCCACCGCACTCCTCGCGCTCTTTTATCCTTTGTCTCCACTGCTCTCCTCGTGCTCTTTTATCCTGTGTCTCCACTCTCCTCGCGCTCTTTTACCCTGTGCCTCCGCTCTCCTCGCGCTCTTTTACCCTGTGTCTCTGCGCTCCTCGTGCTCTTTTATCCTGTGTCTCTGCTCTCCTCGCACTCCTTTATCCTGTGTCTCCACCGCTCTCCTTGCGCTCCTTTATCCTGTGTCTCCGATGTTCTCCTCACGCTCTTTTACCCTGTGTCTCCATTCTCCTCGTGCTCTTTTATCCTGTGTCTCCGCTGCTCTCCTCGCGCTCTTTTATCCTGTGTCTCTGCTCTCCTCGCGCTGTTTTAGCCCGTGTCTCCGCTCTCCTCACACTGTTTTACCCTGTGTCTCTGCCGCTCTCCTCGCGCTCTTTTATCCTGTGTCTCTACCGCTCTCCTCGCGCTCTTTTATCCTGTGTCTCCACTCTCCTCGTGCTCTTTTACCCTGTGCCTCCACTCTCCTCGCGCTCTTTTACCCTGTGTCTTTGCTCTCCTCACACTCTTTTATCCTGTGTCTCTGCTCTCCTCGTGCTCCTTTATCCTGTGTCTCCACCGCTCTCCTCGCGCTCTTTTATCCTGTGTCTCCAGCGCTCTCCTCGGGCTCTTTTATCCTCTGTCTCCAATGCTCTCCTCACGCTTTTTAACCCTGTGTCTCCACTCTCCTCGCGCTATTTTATCCTGTGTCTCCGCCGCTCTCCTCGCGCTCTTTTACCCTGTGTCTCCACTCTCCTCGCGATGTTTTATCCTGTGTCTCCACTCTCCTCGCACTCTTTTATACTGTGTTCCACTCTCCTCACGTTATTTTTCCTGTGTCTCCTCCACTCTCCTTGCGCTCTTTACACCTGTGTCTCTGCTCTTCTCATGCTCTTTTATCCAGTGTCTCCGCCGCTCTCCTCGCGCTCTTTTACCCTGTGTCTCCACTGTCCTCGCGCTCTTTTACCCTGTGTCTCCACTCTCCTCGTGCTCTTTTACCCTGTGTCTCCACTCTCCTCGCACTCTTTTACCATGTGTCTCCACTCTCATCGCGCTCTTTTATCCTGTGTCTCCACCGCACTCCTCGCGCTCTTTTATCCTTTGTCTCCACTGCTCTCCTCGTGCTCTTTTATCCTGTGTCTCCACTCTCCTCGCGCTCTTTTACCCTGTGCCTCCACTCTCCTCGCGCTCTTTTACCCTGTGTCTTTGCTCTCCTCACACTCTTTTATCCTGTGTCTCTGCTCTCCTCGTGCTCCTTTATCCTGTGTCTCCACCGCTCTCCTCCCGCTCTTTTATCCTGTGTCTCCAGCGCTCTCCTCGGGCTCTTTTATCCTCTGTCTCCAATGCTCTCCTCACGCTCTTTAACCCTGTGTCTCCACTCTCCTCGCGCTATTTTATCCTGTGTCTCCGCCGCTCTCCTCGCGCTCTTTTACCCTGTGTCTCCACTCTCCTCGCGATGTTTTATCCTGTGTCTCCACTCTCCTCGCGCTCTTTTATACTGTGTTCCACTCTCCTCACGTTATTTTGCCCTGTGTCTCCTCCACTATCCTTGCGCTCTTTTCACCTGTGTCTCTGCTCTTCTCATGCTCTTTTATCCAGTGTCTCCGCCGCTCTCCTCGCGCTCTTTTACCCTGTGTCTCCACTGTCCTCGCGCTCTTTTACCCTGTGTCTCCACTTTCCTCGCGCTCTTTTACCCTGTGTCTCCACTCTCCTCGCGATGTTTTATCCTGTGTCTCCTCCCTCCTCGTTTTCCCTATACCCTGTGTCTCTGCTCTCCTTGCGCTCTTTTACCCTGCGTCTCCGCCGCTCTCCTCGCACTCTTATACCCTGTGTCTCCACTCTCCTTGCGCTCTTTTACCCTGTGTCTCCACCGCTCTCCTCGTGCTCTCTTATCCTGTGTCTCCACTCTCCTCGTGCTCTCTTATCCTGTGTCTCCACTCTCCTCGTGCTCTCTTATCCTGTGTCTCCACTCTCCTCGCGCTCTTTTACCCTGTGTCTCCACTCTCCTCGCACACATCTATCCTGTGTCTCTGCTCTCCTATCGCTCTTTTATCCTTGGTCTCTGCTCTCCTCCCGCTCTTTTATCCTGTGTCTCCAACGCTCTCATCGCGCTGTTTTACCCTGTGTCTCCACCCTCTCGCACTCTTTTACCGTGTCTCTGCTCTCCTGGCACTCTTTTACCCTGTGTCTCCACTCTCCTCGTGCTCTTTTATCCCGTTTCTCCGCCGTTCTCCTCAAGCTCTTTTATCCTGTGTCTCTGCCACTCTCCTCGCTCTCTTTTATACTGTGTTCCACTCTCCTCATGTTATTTTGCCCTATGTCTCCTCCACTCTCCTTGCGCTCTTTTCACCTGTGTCTCTGCTCTTCTCATGCTCTTTTATCCTGTGTCTCCACCACTCTCCTCGCGCTCTTTTATCCTGTGTCTCCACTCTCCTCGTGCTCTTTTACCCTGTGCCTCCGCTCTCCTCATTCTCTTTTACCCTGTACCTCCGCTCTCCTCGTGCTCTTTTACCCTGTGCCTCCGCTCTCCTCGTGCTCTTTTACCCTGTGTCTCCGCCGCTCTCCTCGCGCTCCTTTATCCTGTGTCTCCGCCACTCTCCTCGTGTTCCTTTATCCTGTGTCTCCACTCTCCTTGCGCTCTTTTACCCTGTGTCTCTGCTCTCCTCACACTCTTTTATCCTGTGTCTCTGCTCTCCTCACGCTCCTTTATCCTGTGTCTCCACCGCTCTCCTCGCGCTCTTTTATCCTGTGTCTCCAGCGCTCTCCTCGCGCTCTTTTATCCTCTGTCTCCGATGCTCTCCTCATGCTCTTTTACCCTGTGTCTCCACTCTACTCGCGCTCTCTTATCCTGTGTCTCCACTCTCCTCGCGATGTTTTATCCTGTGTCTCCACTCTCCTCGCGCTCTTTTATACTGTGTTCCACTCTCCTCACGTTATTTTGCCCTGTGTCTCCTCCACTATCCTTGCGCTCTTTTCACCTGTGTCTCTGCTCTTCTCATGCTCTTTTATCCAGTGTCTCCGCCGCTCTCCTCGCGCTCTTTTACCCTGTGTCTCCACTGTCCTCGCGCTCTTTTACCCTGTGTCTCCACTTTCCTCGCGCTCTTTTACCCTGTGTCTCCACTCTCCTCGCGATGTTTTATCCTGTGTCTCCTCCCTCCTCGTTTTCCCTATACCCTGTGTCTCTGCTCTCCTTGCGCTCTTTTACCCTGCGTCTCCGCCGCTCTCCTCGCACTCTTATACCCTGTGTCTCCACTCTCCTTGCGCTCTTTTACCCTGTGTCTCCACCGCTCTCCTCGTGCTCTCTTATCCTGTGTCTCCACTCTCCTCGTGCTCTCTTATCCTGTGTCTCCACTCTCCTCGTGCTCTCTTATCCTGTGTCTCCACTCTCCTCGCGCTCTTTTACCCTGTGTCTCCACTCTCCTCGCACACATCTATCCTGTGTCTCTGCTCTCCTATCGCTCTTTTATCCTTGGTCTCTGCTCTCCTCCCGCTCTTTTATCCTGTGTCTCCAACGCTCTCATCGCGCTGTTTTACCCTGTGTCTCCACCCTCTCGCACTCTTTTACCGTGTCTCTGCTCTCCTGGCACTCTTTTACCCTGTGTCTCCACTCTCCTCGTGCTCTTTTATCCCGTTTCTCCGCCGTTCTCCTCAAGCTCTTTTATCCTGTGTCTCTGCCACTCTCCTCGCTCTCTTTTATACTGTGTTCCACTCTCCTCATGTTATTTTGCCCTATGTCTCCTCCACTCTCCTTGCGCTCTTTTCACCTGTGTCTCTGCTCTTCTCATGCTCTTTTATCCTGTGTCTCCACCACTCTCCTCGCGCTCTTTTATCCTGTGTCTCCACTCTCCTCGTGCTCTTTTACCCTGTGCCTCCGCTCTCCTCATTCTCTTTTACCCTGTACCTCCGCTCTCCTCGTGCTCTTTTACCCTGTGCCTCCGCTCTCCTCGTGCTCTTTTACCCTGTGTCTCCGCCGCTCTGCTCGCGCTCCTTTATCCTGTGTCTCCGCCACTCTCCTCGTGTTCCTTTATCCTGTGTCTCCACTCTCCTTGCGCTCTTTTACCCTGTGTCTCTGCTCTCCTCACACTCTTTTATCCTGTGTCTCTGCTCTCCTCACGCTCCTTTATCCTGTGTCTCCACCGCTCTCCTCGCGCTCTTTTATCCTGTGTCTCCAGCGCTCTCCTCGCGCTCTTTTATCCTCTGTCTCCGATGCTCTCCTCATGCTCTTTTACCCTGTGTCTCCACTCTACTCGCGCTCTCTTATCCTGTGTCTCCACTCTCCTCGCGATGTTTTATCCTGTGTCTCCACTCTCCTCGCGCTCTTTTATACTGTGTTCCACTCTCCTCACGTTATTTTTCCTGTGTCTCCTCCACTCTCCTTGCGCTCTTTACACCTGTGTCTCTGCTCTTCTCATGGTCTTTTATCCAGTGTCTCCGCCGCTCTCCTCGTGCTCTTTTACCCTGTGTCTCCACTGTCCTCGCGCTCTTTTACCCTGTGTCTCCACTCTCCTCGCGCTCTTTTACCCTGTGTCTCCACTCTCCTCGCGCTCTTTTACCATGTGTCTCCACTCTCATCGCGCTCTTTTATCCTGTGTCTCCACCGCACTCCTCGCGCTCTTTTATCCTTTGTCTCCACTGCTCTCCTCGTGCTCTTTTATCCTGTGTCTCCACTCTCCTCGCGCTCTTTTACCCTGTGTCTCCGCTCTCCTCGCGCTCTTTTACCCTGTGTCTCTGCGCTCCTCGTGCTCTTTTATCCTGTGTCTCTGCTCTCCTCGCACTCCTTTATCCTGTGTCTCCACCGCTCTCCTTGCGCTCCTTTATCCTGTGTCTCCGATGTTCTCCTCATGCTCTTTTACCCTGTGTCTCCATTCTCCTCGTGCTCTTTTATCCTGTGTCTCCGCTGCTCTCCTCGCGCTCTTTTATCCTGTGTCTCTGCTCTCCTCGCGCTGTTTTAGCCCGTGTCTCCGCTCTCCTCACACTGTTTTACCCTGTGTCTCTGCCGCTCTCCTCGCGCTCTTTTATCCTGTGTCTCTACCGCTCTCCTCGCGCTCTTTTATCCTGTGTCTCCACTCTCCTCGTGCTCTTTTACCCTGTGCCTCCACTCTCCTCGCGCTCTTTTACCCTGTGTCTTTGCTCTCCTCACACTCTTTTATCCTGTGTCTCTGCTCTCCTCGTGCTCCTTTATCCTGTGTCTCCACCGCTCTCCTCGCGCTCTTTTATCCTGTGTCTCCAGCGCTCTCCTCGGGCTCTTTTATCCTCTGTCTCCAATGCTCTCCTCACGCTTTTTAACCCTGTGTCTCCACTCTCCTCGCGCTATTTTATCCTGTGTCTCCGCCGCTCTCCTCGCGCTCTTTTACCCTGTGTCTCCACTCTCCTCGCGATGTTTTATCCTGTGTCTCCACTCTCCTCGCACTCTTTTATACTGTGTTCCACTCTCCTCACGTTATTTTTCCTGTGTCTCCTCCACTCTCCTTGCGCTCTTTACACCTGTGTCTCTGCTCTTCTCATGCTCTTTTATCCAGTGTCTCCGCCGCTCTCCTCGCGCTCTTTTACCCTGTGTCTCCACTGTCCTCGCGCTCTTTTACCCTGTGTCTCCACTCTCCTCGTGCTCTTTTACCCTGTGTCTCCACTCTCCTCGCACTCTTTTACCATGTGTCTCCACTCTCATCGCGCTCTTTTATCCTGTGTCTCCACCGCACTCCTCGCGCTCTTTTATCCTTTGTCTCCACTGCTCTCCTCGTGCTCTTTTATCCTGTGTCTCCACTCTCCTCGCGCTCTTTTACCCTGTGGCTCCACTCTCCTCGCGCTCTTTTACCCTGTGTCTTTGCGCTCCTCACACTCTTTTATCCTGTGTCTCTGCTCTCCTCGTGCTCCTTTATCCTGTGTCTCCACCGCTCTCCTCCCGCCCTTTTATCCTGTGTCTCCAGCGCTCTCCTCGGGCTCTTTTATCCTCTGTCTCCAATGCTCTCCTCACGCTCTTTAACCCTGTGTCTCCACTCTCCTCGCGCTATTTTATCCTGTGTCTCCGCCGCTCTCCTCGCGCTCTTTTACCCTGTGTCTCCACTCTCCTCGCGATGTTTTATCCTGTGTCTCCACTCTCCTCGCGCTCTTTTATACTGTGTTCCACTCTCCTCACGTTATTTTGCCCTGTGTCTCCTCCACTATCCTTGCGCTCTTTTCACCTGTGTCTCTGCTCTTCTCATGCTCTTTTATCCAGTGTCTCCGCCGCTCTCCTCGCGCTCTTTTACCCTGTGTCTCCACTGTCCTCGCGCTCTTTTACCCTGTGTCTCCACTTTCCTCGCGCTCTTTTACCCTGTGTCTCCACTCTCCTCGCGATGTTTTATCCTGTGTCTCCTCCCTCCTCGTTTTCCCTATACCCTGTGTCTCTGCTCTCCTTGCGCTCTTTTACCCTGCGACTCCGCCGCTCTCCTCGCACTCTTATACCCTGTGTCTCCACTCTCCTTGCGCTCTTTTACCCTGTGTCTCCACCGCTCTCCTCGTGCTCTCTTATCCTGTGTCTCCACTCTCCTCGCGATGTTTTATCCTGTGTCTCCTCGCTCCTCGTTTTCCCTATACCCTTTGTCTCTGCTCTCCTTGCGCTCTTTTACCCTGTGTCTCCGCCGGTCTCCTCATGCTCTTTTATCCTGTGTCTTTGCTCTCCTCATGCTATTTTATCCTTTGTCTCCGCCGCTCTCCTCGCGCTCTTTTATTCTGTGTCTCCCCTCTCCTTGCGCTCTTTTCCCCTGTGTCTCTGTTCTCCTCATGCTATTTTATCCCGTGTCACCGCCGCTCTCCTCGCGCTCTTTTATCCTGTGTCTCCGCTCTCCTCGTGCTCTCTTATCCTGTGTCTCCACTCTCCTCGCGCTCTCTTATCCTGTGTCTCCACTCTCCTCGTGCTCTCTTATCCTGTGTCTCCACTCTCCTCGGGCTCTTTTATCCTCTGTCTCCAATGCTCTCCTCACGCTCTTTAACCCTGTGTCTCCACTCTCCTCGCGCTATTTTATCCTGTGTCTCCGCCGCTCTCCTCGCGCTCTTTTACCCTGTGTCTCCACTCTCCTCGCGATGTTTTATCCTGTGTCTCCACTCTCCTCGCGCACTTTTATACTGTGTTCCACTCTCCTCACGTTATTTTGCCCTGTGTCTCCTCCACTATCCTTGCGCTCTTTTCACCTGTGTCTCTGCTCTTCTCATGCTCTTTTATCCAGTGTCTCCGCCGCTCTCCTCGCGCTCTTTTACCCTGTGTCTCCACTGTCCTCGCGCTCTTTTACCCTGTGTCTCCACTTTCCTCGCGCTCTTTTACCCTGTGTCTCCACTCTCCTCGCGATGTTTTATCCTGTGTCTCCTCCCTCCTCGTTTTCCCTATACCCTGTGTCTCTGCTCTCCTTGCGCTCTTTTACCCTGCGTCTCCGCCGCTCTCCTCGCACTCTTATACCCTGTGTCTCCACTCTCCTTGCGCTCTTTTACCCTGTGTCTCCACCGCTCTCCTCGTGCTCTCTTATCCTGTGTCTCCACTCTCCTCGCGATGTTTTATCCTGTGTCTCCTCGCTCCTCGTTTTCCCTATACCCTTTGTCTCTGCTCTCCTTGCGCTCTTTTACCCTGTGTCTCCGCCGGTCTCCTCATGCTCTTTTATCCTGTGTCTTTGCTCTCCTCATGCTATTTTATCCTTTGTCTCCGCCGCTCTCCTCGCGCTCTTTTATTCTGTGTCTCCCCTCTCCTTGCGCTCTTTTCCCCTGTGTCTCTGTTCTCCTCATGCTATTTTATCCCGTGTCACCGCCGCTCTCCTCGCGCTCTTTTATCCTGTGTCTCCGCTCTCCTCGTGCTCTCTTATCCTGTGTCTCCACTCTCCTCGCGCTCTCTTATCCTGTGTCTCCACTCTCCTCGTGCTCTCTTATCCTGTGTCTCCACTCTCCTCGTGCTCTTTTATCCTGTGTCTCTGCTCTCCTGGCGGTCTTTTACCCTGTGTCTCCACTCTCGTTGCGCTCTTTTACCCTGTGTCTCCGCCGCTCTCCTCGCAATCTTTTACCCTGTGTCTCCACTCTCCTTGCGCTCTTTTACCCTGTGTCTCCACTCTCCTTGCGCTCTTTTACCCTGTGTCTCTGCTCTCCTCATGCTCTTTTATCCTGTGTCTCCGCCGCTCCCCTCGCACTCTTTTATCCTGTGTCTCTGCTCTCCTCGCGTTCTTTTAGCCTGTGTCTCCACTCTCCTCGCGCTGTTTTACCCTGTGTCTCTGCCGCTCTCCTCGCGCTCTTTTATCCTGTGTCTCCACCGCTCTCCTCGCGCTCTTTTATCCTGTGTCTCCACTCTCCTCGCGCTCTTTTACCCTGTGCCTCCACTCTCCTCACGCTCTTTTACCCTGTGTCTCTGCTCTCCTCGCACTCTTTTATCCTGTGTCTCTGCTCTCCTCGCGCTCCTTTATCCTGTGTCTCCGCCGCTCTCCTCGCGCTCTTTTATCCTGTGTCTCCGATGCTCTCCTCACGCTCTTTTACCCTGTGTCTCCGCTCTCCTCGCGCTCTTTTACCCTGTGTCTCTGCTCTCCTCGCACTCTTTTATCCTGTGTCTCTGCTCTCCTTGCGCTCCTTTACCCTGTGTCTCCGCTCTCCTTGCGCTCTTTTATCCTGTGTCACCGGTCTCCTCGCGCTCTTTTACCCTATGTCTCCGCCGCTCCCCTCGCGCTCTTTTACCCTGTGTCTCCACTCTCCTCGCACACATCTATCCTGTGTCTCTGCTCTCCTATCGCTCTTTTATCCTGGGTCTCTGCTCTCCTCGCGCTCTTTTATCCTGTGTCTCCAACGCTCTCATCGCGCTGTTTTACCCTGTGTCTCCACCCTCTCGCACTCTTTTACCGTGTCTCTGCTCTCCTGGCACTCTTTTACCCTGTGTCTCCACTCTCCTCGTGCTCTTTTATCCAGTTTCTCCGCCGCTCTCCTCAAGCTCTTTTATCCTGTGTCTCTGCCACTCACCTTGAGCTCTTTTATACTGTGTTCCACTCTCCTCATGTTATTTTGCCCTGTGTCTCCTCCACTCTCCTTGCGCTCTTTTCACCTGTGTCTCTGCTCTTCTCATGCTCTTTTATCCTGTGTCTCCACCACTCTCCTCGCGCTCTTTTATCCTGTGTCTCCACTCTCCTCGTGCTCTTTTACCCTGTGCCTCCGCTCTCCTCGTTCTCTTTTACCCTGTACCTCCGCTCTCCTCGTGCTCTTTTACCCTGTGCCTCCGCTCTCCTCGTGCTCTTTTACCCTGTGTCTCCGCCGCTCTCCTCGCGCTCCTTTATCCTGTGTCTCCGCCACTCTCCTCGTGTTCCTTTATCCTGTGTCTCCACTCTCCTTGCGCTCTTTTACCCTGTGTCTCTGCTCTCCTCACGCTCCTTTATCCTGTGTCTCCACCGCTCTCCTCGCGCTCTTTTACCATGTGTCTCCACTCTCCTCGCGCTCTCTTATCCTGTGTCTCCACTCTCCTCGCGATGTTTTATCCTGTGTCTCCTCTCTCCTCGTTTTCCCTATACCCTGTGTCTCTGCTCTCCTCGCACTCTTATACCCTGTGTCTCCTCTCTCCTCGCGCTCTTTTACCATGTGTCTCCACCGCTCTCCTTGCGCTCTTTTACCATGTGTCTCCACTGTTCTCGTGCTCTTTTACCCTGTGTCTCCACTCTCCTCGCGCTCTTTTACCATGTGTCTCCACCGCTCTCCTCGCGCTCTTTTACCATGTGTCAACACTGTCCTCGCGCTCTTTTACCATGTGTCTCCACTCTCCTCGCGCTCTCTTATCCTGTGTCTCCACTCTCCTCGGGCTCTGTTATCCTGTGTCTCCTCTCTCCTCGTTTTCCCTATACCCTGTGTCTCTGCTCTCCTCGCACTCTTATACCCTGTGTCTCCTCTCTCCTCGCGCTCTTTTACCATGTGTCTCCACCGCTCTCCTTGCGCTCTTTTACCATGTGTCTCCACTGTCCTCGCGCTCTTTTACCCTGTGTCTCCGCCGCTCTCCTCATGCTCTTTTATCCTGTGTCTCCGCTCTCCTCGCGCTCTTTTACCCTGTGTCTCCGCCGCTCTCCTCATGCTCTTTTATCCTGTGTCTTTGCTCTCCTCATGCTCTTTTATCCTGTGTCTCCGCCGCTCTCCTCGCGCTCTTTTATTCTGTGTCTCCCCTCTCCTTGCGCTCTTTTCCCCTGTGTCTCTGCTCTCCTCATGTTATTTTATCCCGTGTCACCGCCGCTCTCCTCGCGCTCTTTTATCCTGTGTCTCCACTCTCCTCGTGCTCTCTTATCCTGTGTCTCCACTCTCCTCGTGCTCTCTTATCCTGTGTCTCCACTCTCCTCGTGCTCTCTTATCCTGTGTCTCCACTCTCCTCGCGCTCTTTTACCCTGTGTCTCCACTCTCCTCGCACACATCTATCCTGTGTCTCTGCTCTCCTATCGCTCTTTTATCCTTGGTCTCTGCTCTCCTCCCGCTCTTTTATCCTGTGTCTCCAACGCTCTCATCGCGCTGTTTTACCCTGTGTCTCCACCCTCTCGCACTCTTTTACCGTGTCTCTGCTCTCCTGGCACTCTTTTACCCTGTGTCTCCACTCTCCTCGTGCTCTTTTATCCCGTTTCTCCGCCACTCTCCTCAAGCTCTTTTATCCTGTGTCTCTGCCACTCTCCTCGCTCTCTTTTATACTGTGTTCCACTCTCCTCATGTTATTTTGCCCTATGTCTCCTCCACTCTCCTTGCGCTCTTTTCACCTGTGTCTCTGCTCTTCTCATGCTCTTTTATCCTGTGTCTCCACCACTCTCCTCGCGCTCTTTTATCCTGTGTCTCCACTCTCCTCGTGCTCTTTTACCCTGTGCCTCCGCTCTCCTCGTTCTCTTTTACCCTGTACCTCCGCTCTCCTCGTGCTCTTTTACCCTGTGCCTCCGCTCTCCTCGTGCTCTTTTACCCTGTGTCTCCGCCACTCTCCTCGTGTTCCTTTATCCTGTGTCTCCACTCTTCTTGCGCTCTTTTACCCTGTGTCTCTGCTCTCCTCACACTCTTTTATCCTGTGTCTCTGCTCTCCTCACGCTCCTTTATCCTGTGTCTCCACCGCTCTCCTCGCGCTCTTTTATCCTGTGTCTCCAGCGCTCTCCTCGCGCTCTTTTATCCTCTGTCTCCGATGCTCTCCTCATGCTCTTTTACCCTGTGTCTCCACTCTACTCGCGCTCTCTTATCCTGTGTCTCCACTCTCCTCGCGATGTTTTATCCTGTGTCTCCACTCTCCTCGCGCTCTTTTATACTGTGTTCCACTCTCCTCACGTTATTTTTCCTGTGTCTCCTCCACTCTCCTTGCGCTCTTTACACCTGTGTCTCTGCTCTTCTCATGGTCTTTTATCCAGTGTCTCCGCCGCTCTCCTCGCGCTCTTTTACCCTGTGTCTCCACTGTCCTCGCGCTCTTTTACCCTGTGTCTCCACTCTCCTCGCGCTCTTTTACCCTGTGTCTCCACTCTCCTCGCGCTCTTTTACCATGTGTCTCCACTCTCATCGCGCTCTTTTATCCTGTGTCTCCACCGCACTCCTCGCGCTCTTTTATCCTTTGTCTCCACTGCTCTCCTCGTGCTCTTTTATCCTGTGTCTCCACTCTCCTCGCGCTCTTTTACCCTGTGCCTCCGCTCTCCTCGCGCTCTTTTACCCTGTGTCTCTGCGCTCCTCGTTCTCTTTTATCCTGTGTCTCTGCTCTCCTCGCACTCCTTTATCCTGTGTCTCCACCGCTCTCCTTGCGCTCCTTTATCCTGTGTCTCCGATGTTCTCCTCACGCTCTTTTACCCTGTGTCTCCATTCTCCTCGTGCTCTTTTATCCTGTGTCTCCGCTGCTCTCCTCGCGCTCTTTTATCCTGTGTCTCTGCTCTCCTCGCGCTGTTTTAGCCCGTGTCTCCGCTCTCCTCACACTGTTTTACCCTGTGTCTCTGCCGCTCTCCTCGCGCTCTTTTATCCTGTGTCTCTACCGCTCTCCTCGCGCTCTTTTATCCTGTGTCTCCACTCTCCTCGTGCTCTTTTACCCTGTGCCTCCACTCTCCTCGCGCTCTTTTACCCTGTGTCTTTGCTCTCCTCACACTCTTTTATCCTGTGTCTCTGCTCTCCTCGTGCTCCTTTATCCTGTGTCTCCACCGCTCTCCTCGCGCTCTTTTATCCTGTGTCTCCAGCGCTCTCCTCGGGCTCTTTTATCCTCTGTCTCCAATGCTCTCCTCACGCTTTTTAACCCTGTGTCTCCACTCTCCTCGCGCTATTTTATCCTGTGTCTCCGCCGCTCTCCTCGCGCTCTTTTACCCTGTGTCTCCACTCTCCTCGCGATGTTTTATCCTGTGTCTCCACTCTCCTCGCACTCTTTTATACTGTGTTCCACTCTCCTCACGTTATTTTTCCTGTGTCTCCTCCACTCTCCTTGCGCTCTTTACACCTGTGTCTCTGCTCTTCTCATGCTCTTTTATCCAGTGTCTCCGCCGCTCTCCTCGCGCTCTTTTACCCTGTGTCTCCACTGTCCTCGCGCTCTTTTACCCTGTGTCTCCACTCTCCTCGTGCTCTTTTACCCTGTGTCTCCACTCTCCTCGCACTCTTTTACCATGTGTCTCCACTCTCATCGCGCTCTTTTATCCTGTGTCTCCACCGCACTCCTCGCGCTCTTTTATCCTTTGTCTCCACTGCTCTCCTCGTGCTCTTTTATCCTGTGTCTCCACTCTCCTCGCGCTCTTTTACCCTGTGCCTCCACTCTCCTCGCGCTCTTTTACCCTGTGTCTTTGCTCTCCTCACACTCTTTTATCCTGTGTCTCTGCTCTCCTCGTGCTCCTTTATCCTGTGTCTCCACCGCTCTCCTCCCGCTCTTTTATCCTGTGTCTCCAGCGCTCTCCTCGGGCTCTTTTATCCTCTGTCTCCAATGCTCTCCTCACGCTCTTTAACCCTGTGTCTCCACTCTCCTCGCGCTATTTTATCCTGTGTCTCCGCCGCTCTCCTCGCGCTCTTTTACCCTGTGTCTCCACTCTCCTCGCGATGTTTTATCCTGTGTCTCCACTCTCCTCGCGCTCTTTTATACTGTGTTCCACTCTCCTCACGTTATTTTGCCCTGTGTCTCCTCCACTATCCTTGCGCTCTTTTCACCTGTGTCTCTGCTCTTCTCATGCTCTTTTATCCAGTGTCTCCGCCGCTCTCCTCGCGCTCTTTTACCCTGTGTCTCCACTGTCCTCGCGCTCTTTTACCCTGTGTCTCCACTTTCCTCGCGCTCTTTTACCCTGTGTCTCCACTCTCCTCGCGATGTTTTATCCTGTGTCTCCTCCCTCCTCGTTTTCCCTATACCCTGTGTCTCTGCTCTCCTTGCGCTCTTTTACCCTGCGTCTCCGCCGCTCTCCTCGCACTCTTATACCCTGTGTCTCCACTCTCCTTGCGCTCTTTTACCCTGTGTCTCCACCGCTCTCCTCGTGCTCTCTTATCCTGTGTCTCCACTCTCCTCGTGCTCTCTTATCCTGTGTCTCCACTCTCCTCGTGCTCTCTTATCCTGTGTCTCCACTCTCCTCGCGCTCTTTTACCCTGTGTCTCCACTCTCCTCGCACACATCTATCCTGTGTCTCTGCTCTCCTATCGCTCTTTTATCCTTGGTCTCTGCTCTCCTCCCGCTCTTTTATCCTGTGTCTCCAACGCTCTCATCGCGCTGTTTTACCCTGTGTCTCCACCCTCTCGCACTCTTTTACCGTGTCTCTGCTCTCCTGGCACTCTTTTACCCTGTGTCTCCACTCTCCTCGTGCTCTTTTATCCCGTTTCTCCGCCGTTCTCCTCAAGCTCTTTTATCCTGTGTCTCTGCCACTCTCCTCGCTCTCTTTTATACTGTGTTCCACTCTCCTCATGTTATTTTGCCCTATGTCTCCTCCACTCTCCTTGCGCTCTTTTCACCTGTGTCTCTGCTCTTCTCATGCTCTTTTATCCTGTGTCTCCACCACTCTCCTCGCGCTCTTTTATCCTGTGTCTCCACTCTCCTCGTGCTCTTTTACCCTGTGCCTCCGCTCTCCTCATTCTCTTTTACCCTGTACCTCCGCTCTCCTCGTGCTCTTTTACCCTGTGCCTCCGCTCTCCTCGTGCTCTTTTACCCTGTGTCTCCGCCGCTCTGCTCGCGCTCCTTTATCCTGTGTCTCCGCCACTCTCCTCGTGTTCCTTTATCCTGTGTCTCCACTCTCCTTGCGCTCTTTTACCCTGTGTCTCTGCTCTCCTCACACTCTTTTATCCTGTGTCTCTGCTCTCCTCACGCTCCTTTATCCTGTGTCTCCACCGCTCTCCTCGCGCTCTTTTATCCTGTGTCTCCAGCGCTCTCCTCGCGCTCTTTTATCCTCTGTCTCCGATGCTCTCCTCATGCTCTTTTACCCTGTGTCTCCACTCTACTCGCGCTCTCTTATCCTGTGTCTCCACTCTCCTCGCGATGTTTTATCCTGTGTCTCCACTCTCCTCGCGCTCTTTTATACTGTGTTCCACTCTCCTCACGTTATTTTTCCTGTGTCTCCTCCACTCTCCTTGCGCTCTTTACACCTGTGTCTCTGCTCTTCTCATGGTCTTTTATCCAGTGTCTCCGCCGCTCTCCTCGCGCTCTTTTACCCTGTGTCTCCACTGTCCTCGCGCTCTTTTACCCTGTGTCTCCACTCTCCTCGCGCTCTTTTACCCTGTGTCTCCACTCTCCTCGCGCTCTTTTACCATGTGTCTCCACTCTCATCGCGCTCTTTTATCCTGTGTCTCCACCGCACTCCTCGCGCTCTTTTATCCTTTGTCTCCACTGCTCTCCTCGTGCTCTTTTATCCTGTGTCTCCACTCTCCTCGCGCTCTTTTACCCTGTGCCTCCGCTCTCCTCGCGCTCTTTTACCCTGTGTCTCTGCGCTCCTCGTGCTCTTTTATCCTGTGTCTCTGCTCTCCTCGCACTCCTTTATCCTGTGTCTCCACCGCTCTCCTTGCGCTCCTTTATCCTGTGTCTCCGATGTTCTCCTCATGCTCTTTTACCCTGTGTCTCCATTCTCCTCGTGCTCTTTTATCCTGTGTCTCCGCTGCTCTCCTCGCGCTCTTTTATCCTGTGTCTCTGCTCTCCTCGCGCTGTTTTAGCCCGTGTCTCCGCTCTCCTCACACTGTTTTACCCTGTGTCTCTGCCGCTCTCCTCGCGCTCTTTTATCCTGTGTCTCTACCGCTCTCCTCGCGCTCTTTTATCCTGTGTCTCCACTCTCCTCGTGCTCTTTTACCCTGTGCCTCCACTCTCCTCGCGCTCTTTTACCCTGTGTCTTTGCTCTCCTCACACTCTTTTATCCTGTGTCTCTGCTCTCCTCGTGCTCCTTTATCCTGTGTCTCCACCGCTCTCCTCGCGCTCTTTTATCCTGTGTCTCCAGCGCTCTCCTCGGGCTCTTTTATCCTCTGTCTCCAATGCTCTCCTCACGCTTTTTAACCCTGTGTCTCCACTCTCCTCGCGCTATTTTATCCTGTGTCTCCGCCGCTCTCCTCGCGCTCTTTTACCCTGTGTCTCCACTCTCCTCGCGATGTTTTATCCTGTGTCTCCACTCTCCTCGCACTCTTTTATACTGTGTTCCACTCTCCTCACGTTATTTTTCCTGTGTCTCCTCCACTCTCCTTGCGCTCTTTACACCTGTGTCTCTGCTCTTCTCATGCTCTTTTATCCAGTGTCTCCGCCGCTCTCCTCGCGCTCTTTTACCCTGTGTCTCCACTGTCCTCGCGCTCTTTTACCCTGTGTCTCCACTCTCCTCGTGCTCTTTTACCCTGTGTCTCCACTCTCCTCGCACTCTTTTACCATGTGTCTCCACTCTCATCGCGCTCTTTTATCCTGTGTCTCCACCGCACTCCTCGCGCTCTTTTATCCTTTGTCTCCACTGCTCTCCTCGTGCTCTTTTATCCTGTGTCTCCACTCTCCTCGCGCTCTTTTACCCTGTGGCTCCACTCTCCTCGCGCTCTTTTACCCTGTGTCTTTGCGCTCCTCACACTCTTTTATCCTGTGTCTCTGCTCTCCTCGTGCTCCTTTATCCTGTGTCTCCACCGCTCTCCTCCCGCCCTTTTATCCTGTGTCTCCAGCGCTCTCCTCGGGCTCTTTTATCCTCTGTCTCCAATGCTCTCCTCACGCTCTTTAACCCTGTGTCTCCACTCTCCTCGCGCTATTTTATCCTGTGTCTCCGCCGCTCTCCTCGCGCTCTTTTACCCTGTGTCTCCACTCTCCTCGCGATGTTTTATCCTGTGTCTCCACTCTCCTCGCGCTCTTTTATACTGTGTTCCACTCTCCTCACGTTATTTTGCCCTGTGTCTCCTCCACTATCCTTGCGCTCTTTTCACCTGTGTCTCTGCTCTTCTCATGCTCTTTTATCCAGTGTCTCCGCCGCTCTCCTCGCGCTCTTTTACCCTGTGTCTCCACTGTCCTCGCGCTCTTTTACCCTGTGTCTCCACTTTCCTCGCGCTCTTTTACCCTGTGTCTCCACTCTCCTCGCGATGTTTTATCCTGTGTCTCCTCCCTCCTCGTTTTCCCTATACCCTGTGTCTCTGCTCTCCTTGCGCTCTTTTACCCTGCGACTCCGCCGCTCTCCTCGCACTCTTATACCCTGTGTCTCCACTCTCCTTGCGCTCTTTTACCCTGTGTCTCCACCGCTCTCCTCGTGCTCTCTTATCCTGTGTCTCCACTCTCCTCGCGATGTTTTATCCTGTGTCTCCTCGCTCCTCGTTTTCCCTATACCCTTTGTCTCTGCTCTCCTTGCGCTCTTTTACCCTGTGTCTCCGCCGGTCTCCTCATGCTCTTTTATCCTGTGTCTTTGCTCTCCTCATGCTATTTTATCCTTTGTCTCCGCCGCTCTCCTCGCGCTCTTTTATTCTGTGTCTCCCCTCTCCTTGCGCTCTTTTCCCCTGTGTCTCTGTTCTCCTCATGCTATTTTATCCCGTGTCACCGCCGCTCTCCTCGCGCTCTTTTATCCTGTGTCTCCGCTCTCCTCGTGCTCTCTTATCCTGTGTCTCCACTCTCCTCGCGCTCTCTTATCCTGTGTCTCCACTCTCCTCGTGCTCTCTTATCCTGTGTCTCCACTCTCCTCGGGCTCTTTTATCCTCTGTCTCCAATGCTCTCCTCACGCTCTTTAACCCTGTGTCTCCACTCTCCTCGCGCTATTTTATCCTGTGTCTCCGCCGCTCTCCTCGCGCTCTTTTACCCTGTGTCTCCACTCTCCTCGCGATGTTTTATCCTGTGTCTCCACTCTCCTCGCGCACTTTTATACTGTGTTCCACTCTCCTCACGTTATTTTGCCCTGTGTCTCCTCCACTATCCTTGCGCTCTTTTCACCTGTGTCTCTGCTCTTCTCATGCTCTTTTATCCAGTGTCTCCGCCGCTCTCCTCGCGCTCTTTTACCCTGTGTCTCCACTGTCCTCGCGCTCTTTTACCCTGTGTCTCCACTTTCCTCGCGCTCTTTTACCCTGTGTCTCCACTCTCCTCGCGATGTTTTATCCTGTGTCTCCTCCCTCCTCGTTTTCCCTATACCCTGTGTCTCTGCTCTCCTTGCGCTCTTTTACCCTGCGTCTCCGCCGCTCTCCTCGCACTCTTATACCCTGTGTCTCCACTCTCCTTGCGCTCTTTTACCCTGTGTCTCCACCGCTCTCCTCGTGCTCTCTTATCCTGTGTCTCCACTCTCCTCGCGATGTTTTATCCTGTGTCTCCTCGCTCCTCGTTTTCCCTATACCCTTTGTCTCTGCTCTCCTTGCGCTCTTTTACCCTGTGTCTCCGCCGGTCTCCTCATGCTCTTTTATCCTGTGTCTTTGCTCTCCTCATGCTATTTTATCCTTTGTCTCCGCCGCTCTCCTCGCGCTCTTTTATTCTGTGTCTCCCCTCTCCTTGCGCTCTTTTCCCCTGTGTCTCTGTTCTCCTCATGCTATTTTATCCCGTGTCACCGCCGCTCTCCTCGCGCTCTTTTATCCTGTGTCTCCGCTCTCCTCGTGCTCTCTTATCCTGTGTCTCCACTCTCCTCGCGCTCTCTTATCCTGTGTCTCCACTCTCCTCGTGCTCTCTTATCCTGTGTCTCCACTCTCCTCGTGCTCTTTTATCCTGTGTCTCTGCTCTCCTGGCGGTCTTTTACCCTGTGTCTCCACTCTCGTTGCGCTCTTTTACCCTGTGTCTCCGCCGCTCTCCTCGCAATCTTTTACCCTGTGTCTCCACTCTCCTTGCGCTCTTTTACCCTGTGTCTCCACTCTCCTTGCGCTCTTTTACCCTGTGTCTCTGCTCTCCTCATGCTCTTTTATCCTGTGTCTCCGCCGCTCCCCTCGCACTCTTTTATCCTGTGTCTCTGCTCTCCTCGCGTTCTTTTAGCCTGTGTCTCCACTCTCCTCGCGCTGTTTTACCCTGTGTCTCTGCCGCTCTCCTCGCGCTCTTTTATCCTGTGTCTCCACCGCTCTCCTCGCGCTCTTTTATCCTGTGTCTCCACTCTCCTCGCGCTCTTTTACCCTGTGCCTCCACTCTCCTCACGCTCTTTTACCCTGTGTCTCTGCTCTCCTCGCACTCTTTTATCCTGTGTCTCTGCTCTCCTCGCGCTCCTTTGTCCTGTGTCTCCGCCGCTCTCCTCGCGCTCTTTTATCCTGTGTCTCCGATGCTCTCCTCACGCTCTTTTACCCTGTGTCTCCGCTCTCCTCGCGCTCTTTTACCCTGTGTCTCTGCTCTCCTCGCACTCTTTTATCCTGTGTCTCTGCTCTCCTTGCGCTCCTTTACCCTGTGTCTCCGCTCTCCTTGCGCTCTTTTATCCTGTGTCACCGGTCTCCTCGCGCTCTTTTACCCTATGTCTCCGCCGCTCCCCTCGCGCTCTTTTACCCTGTGTCTCCACTCTCCTCGCACACATCTATCCTGTGTCTCTGCTCTCCTATCGCTCTTTTATCCTGGGTCTCTGCTCTCCTCGCGCTCTTTTATCCTGTGTCTCCAACGCTCTCATCGCGCTGTTTTACCCTGTGTCTCCACCCTCTCGCACTCTTTTACCGTGTCTCTGCTCTCCTGGCACTCTTTTACCCTGTGTCTCCACTCTCCTCGTGCTCTTTTATCCAGTTTCTCCGCCGCTCTCCTCAAGCTCTTTTATCCTGTGTCTCTGCCACTCACCTTGAGCTCTTTTATACTGTGTTCCACTCTCCTCATGTTATTTTGCCCTGTGTCTCCTCCACTCTCCTTGCGCTCTTTTCACCTGTGTCTCTGCTCTTCTCATGCTCTTTTATCCTGTGTCTCCACCACTCTCCTCGCGCTCTTTTATCCTGTGTCTCCACTCTCCTCGTGCTCTTTTACCCTGTGCCTCCGCTCTCCTCGTTCTCTTTTACCCTGTACCTCCGCTCTCCTCGTGCTCTTTTACCCTGTGCCTCCGCTCTCCTCGTGCTCTTTTACCCTGTGTCTCCGCCGCTCTCCTCGCGCTCCTTTATCCTGTGTCTCCGCCACTCTCCTCGTGTTCCTTTATCCTGTGTCTCCACTCTCCTTGCGCTCTTTTACCCTGTGTCTCTGCTCTCCTCACGCTCCTTTATCCTGTGTCTCCACCGCTCTCCTCGCGCTCTTTTATCCTGTGTCTCCAGCGCTCTCCTCGCGCTCTTTTATCTACTGTCTCCGATGCTCTCCTCACGCTCTTTAACCCTGTGTCTCCGCTCTCCTCGCGCTCTTTTACCCTGTGTCTCCACTGTTCTCGTGCTCTTTTACCCTGTGTCTCCACTCTCTTCGCGCTCTTTTACCATGTGTCTCCACCGCTCTCCTCGCGCTCTTTTACCATGTGTCAACACTGTCCTCGCGCTCTTTTACCATGTGTCTCCACTCTCCTCGCGCTCTCTTATCCTGTGTCTCCACTCTCCTCGCGATGTTTTATCCTGTGTCTCCTCTCTCCTCGTTTTCCCTATACCCTGTGTCTCTGCTCTCCTCGCACTCTTATACCCTGTGTCTCCTCTCTCCTCGTGCTCTTTTACCATGTGTCTCCACTGTCCTCGCGCTCTTTTACCCTGTGTCTCCGCCGCTCTCCTCATGCTCTTTTATCCTGTGTCTCCGCTCTCCTCGCGCTCTTTTACCCTGTGTCTCCGCCGCTCTCCTCATGCTCTTTTATCCTGTGTCTTTGCTCTCCTCATGCTCTTTTATCCTGTGTCTCCGCCCCTCTCCTCGCGCTCTTTTATTCTGTGTCTCCCCTCTCCTTGCGCTTTTTTCCCCTGTGTCTCTGCTCTGCTCATGCTATTTTATCCCGTGTCACCGCCGCTCTCCTCGCGCTCTTTTATCCTGTGTCTCCGCTCTCCTCGTGCTCTCTTATCCTGTGTCTCCACTCTCCTCGCGCTCTCTTATCCTGTGTCTCCACTCTCCTCGTGCTCTCTTATCCTGTGTCTCCACTCTCCTCGTGATCTTTTATCCTGTGTCTCCTCTCTCCTCGTGCTCTTTTATCCTGTGTCTCTGCTTTCCTTGCGCTCTTTTACCCTGTGTCTCCACTCTCGTTGCGCTCATTTACCCTGTGTCTCCGCCGCTCTCCTCGCACTCTTTTACCCTGTGTCTCCACTCTCCTTGCGCTCTTTTACCCTGTGTCTCCACTCTCCTTGCGCTCTTTTACCCTGTGTCTCTGCTCTCCTCATGCTCTTTTATCCTGTGTCTCCGCCGCTCCCCTCGCGCTCTTTTATCCTGTGTCTCTGCTCTCCTCGCGTTCTTTTAGCCTGTGTCTCCGCTCTCCTCGCGCTGTTTTACCCTGTGTCTCTGCCGCTCTCCTCGCGCTCTTTTACCCTGTGTCTCCACTCTCCTCGTGCTCTTTTACCCTGTGCCTCCACTCTCCTCGCGCTCTTTTATCCAGTGTCTTTGCTCTCCTCACACTCTTTTATCCTGTGTCTCTGCTCTCCTCGCGCTCCTTTATCCTGTGTCTCCACCGCTCTCCTTGCGCGCTTTTATCCTGTGTGCCCAGCGCTCGCCTCGCGCTCTTTTATCCTCTGTCTCCGATGCTCTCCTCATGCTCTTTAACCCTGTGTCTCCGCTCTCCTCGCGCTCTTTTATCCTGTGTCTCCGCCGCTCTCCTCGCGCTCTTTTACCCTGTGTCTCCACTCTACTCGCGCACTCTTATCCTGTGTCTCCACTCTCCTCGCGATGTTTTATCCTGTGTCTCCACTCTCCTCGCACTCTTTTATACTGTGTTCCACTCTCCTCACGTTATTTTTCCTGTGTCTCCTCCACTCTCCTTGCGCTCTTTACACCTGTGTCTCTGCTCTTCTCATGCTCTTTTATCCAGTGTCTCCACCACTCTCATCGCGCTCTTTTATCCTGTGTCTCCACTCTCCTCATGCTCTTTTACCCTGTGCCTCCGCTCTCCTCGTTCTCTTTTACCCTGTACCTCCGCTCTCCTCGTGCTCTTTTACCCTGTGCCTCCACTCTCCTCGCGCTCTTTTATCCTGTGTCTCCACTCTCCTCGTGCTCTTTTACCCTGTGCCTCCGCTCTCCTCATGCTCTTTTACCCTGTGTCTCCGCCGCTCTGCTCGCGCTCCTTTATCCTGTGTCTCCGCCACTCTCCTCGTGTTCCTTTATCCTGTGTCTCCACTCTCCTTGCGCTCTTTTACCCTGTGTCTCTGCTCTCCTCACACTCTTTTATCCTGTGTCTCTGCTCTCCTCACGTTCCTTTATCCTGTGTCTCCACCACTCTCCTCGCGCTCTTTTATCCTGTGTCTCCACTCTCCTCGTGCTCTTTTACCCTGTGCCTCAGCTCTCCTCGTTCTCTTTTACCCTGTACCTCCGCTCTCCTCGTGCTCTTTTACCCTGTGCCTCCGCTCTCCTCGTGCTCTTTTACCCTGTGTCTCCGCCGCTCTCCTCGCGCTCCTTTATCCTGTGTCTCCGCCACTCTCCTCGTGTTCCTTTATCCTGTGTCTCCACTCTCCTTGCGCTCTTTTACCCTGTGTCTCTGCTCTCCTCACACTCTTTTATCCTGTGTCTCTGCTCTCCTCACGCTCCTTTATCCTGTGTCTCCACCGCTCTCCTCGCGCTCTTTTATCCTGTGTCTCCAGCGCTCTCCTCGCGCTCTTTTATCTACTGTCTCCGATGCTCTCCTCACGCTCTTTAACCCTGTGTCTCCGCTCTCCTCGCGCTCTTTTACCCTGTGTCTCCACTGTTCTCGTGCTCTTTTACCCTGTGTCTCCACTCTCCTCGCGCTCTTTTACCATGTGTCTCCACCGCTCTCCTCGCGCTCTTTTACCATGTGTCAACACTGTCCTCGCGCTCTTTTACCATGTGTCTCCACTCTCCTCGCGCTCTCTTATCCTGTGTCTCCACTCTCCTCGCGATGTTTTATCCTGTGTCTCCTCTCTCCTCGTTTTCCCTATACCCTGTGTCTCTGCTCTCCTCGCACTCTTATACCCTGTGTCTCCTCTCTCCTCGCGCTCTTTTACCATGTGTCTCCACCGCTCTCCTTGCGCTCTTTTACCATGTGTCTCCACTGTCCTCGCGCTCTTTTACCCTGTGTCTCCGCCGCTCTCCTCATGCTCTTTTATCCTGTGTCTCCGCTCTCCTCGCGCTCTTTTACCCTGTGTCTCCGCCGCTCTCCTCATGCTCTTTTATCCTGTGTCTTTGCTCTCCTCATGCTCTTTTATCCTTTGTCTCCGCCGCTCTCCTCGCGCTCTTTTATTCTGTGTCTCCCCTCTCCTTGCGCTCTTTTCCCCTGTGTCTCTGCTCTCCTCATGCTATTTTATCCCGTGTCACCGCCGCTCTCCTCGCGCTCTTTTATCCTGTGTCTCCGCTCTCCTCGTGCTCTCTTATCCTGTGTCTCCACTCTCCTCGTGCTCTCTTATCCTGTGTCTCCACTCTCCTCGTGCTCTCTTATCCTGTGTCTCCACTCTCCTCGCGCTCTTTTACCCTGTGTCTCCACTCTCCTCGCACACATCTATCCTTGGTCTCTGCTCTCCTCCCGCTCTTTTATCCTGTGTCTCCAACGCTCTCATCGCGCTGTTTTACCCTGTGTCTCCACCCTCTCGCACTCTTTTACCGTGTCTCTGATCTCCTGGCACTCTTTTACCCTGTGTCTCCACTCTCCTCGTGCTCTTTTATCCCGTTTCTCCGCCGTTCTCCTCAAGCTCTTTTATCCTGTGTCTCTGCCACTCTCCTCGCTCTCTTTTATACTGTGTTCCACTCTCCTCATGTTATTTTGCCCTATGTCTCCTCCACTCTCCTTGCGCTCTTTTCACCTGTGTCTCTGCTCTTCTCATGCTCTTTTATCCTGTGTCTCCACCACTCTCCTCGCGCTCTTTTATCCTGTGTCTCCACTCTCCTCGTGCTCTTTTACCCTGTGCCTCCGCTCTCCTCGTTCTCTTTTACCCTGTACCTCCGCACTCCTCGTGCTCTTTTGCCCTGTGCCTCCGCTCTCCTCGTGCTCTTTTACCCTGTGTCTCCGCCGCTCTGCTCGCGCTCCTTTATCCTGTGTCTCCGCCACTCTCCTCGTGTTCCTTTATCCTGTGTCTCCACTCTCCTCGTGCTCTTTTACCCTGTGCCTCCACTCTCCTCGCGCTCTTTTACCCTGTGTCTTTGCTCTCCTCACACTCTTTTATCCTGTGTCTCTGCTCTCCTCGTGCTCCTTTATCCTGTGTCTCCACCGCTCTCCTCGCGCTCTTTTATCCTGTGTGTCCAGCGCTCTCCTCGCGCTCTTTTATCCTCTGTCTCCGATGCTCTCCTCACGCTCTTTAACCCTGTGTCTCCACGCTCCTCGCGCTATTTTATCCTGTGTCTCCGCCGCTCTCCTCGCTCTCTTTTACCCTGTGTCTCCACTCTCCTCGCGCTCTTTTACCATGTGTCTCCACTCTCGTCGCGCTCTTTTATCCTTTGTCTCCACTGCTCTCCTCGTGCTCTTTTATCCTGTGTCTCCACTCTCCTCGCGCTCTTTTACCCTGTGCCTCCGCTCTCCTCGCGCTCTTTTACCCTGTGTCTCTGCGCTCCTTGTGCTCTTTTATCCTGTGTCTCTGCTCTCCTCGCGCTCCTTTATCCTGTGTCTCCACTGCTCTCCTCACGCTCCTTTATCCTGTGTCTCCGATGCTCTCCTCACGCTCTTTTACCCTGTGTCTCCATTCTCCTCGTGCTCTTTTATCCTGTGTCTCCGCCGCTCTCCTCGCGCTCTTTTATCCTGTGTCTCTGCTCTCCTCACACTGTTTTACCCTGTGTCTCTGCCGCTCTCCTCGCGCTCTTTTATCCTGTGTCTCTACCGCTCTCCTCGCGCTCTTTTATCCTGTGTCTCCACTCTCCTCGTGCTCTTTTACCCTGTGCCTCCACTCTCCTCGCGCTCTTTTACCCTGTGTCTTGGCTCTCCTCACACTCTTTTATCCTGTGTCTCTGCTCTCCTCGCGCTCCTTTATCCTGTGTCTCCACCGCTCTCCTCGCGCTCTTTTATCCTGTGTCTCCAGCGCTCTCCTCGGGCTCTTTTATCCTCTGTCTCCGATGCTCTCCTCATGCTCTTTAACCCTGTGTCTCCGCTCTCCTCTTTTTCCCTATACCCTGTGTCTCTGCTCTCCTTGCGCTCTTTTACCCTGTGTCTCCGCCGGTCTCCTCATGCTCTTTTATCCTGTGTCTTTGCTCTCGTCATGCTCTTTTATCCTGTGTCTCCGCCGCACTCCTCGCGCTCTTTTATTCTGTGTCTCCACTCTCCTTGTGCTCTTTTCCCCTGTGTCTCTGCTCTCCTCATGCTATTTTATCCCGTGTCACCGCCGCTCTCCTCGCGCTCTTTTATCCTGTGTCTCCGCTCTCCTCGTGCTCTCTTATCCTGTGTCTCCACTCTCCTCGTGATCTTTTATCCTGTGTCTCCTCTCTCCTCGTGCTCTTTTATCCTGTGTCTCTGCTCTCCTTGCGGTCTTTTACCCTGTGTCTCCACTCTCGTTGCGCTCTTTTACCCTGTGTCTCCGCCGCTCTCCTCGCACTCTTTTACCCTGTGTCTCCACTCTCCTTGCGCTCTTTTACCCTGTGTCTCCACTCTCCTTGCGCTCTTTTACCCTGTGTCTCTGCTCTCCTCATGCTCTTTTATCCTGTGTCTCCGCCGCTCCCCTCGCGCTCTTTTATCCTGTGTCTCTGCTCTCCTCGCGTTCTTTTAGCCTGTGTCTCCGCTCTCCTCGCACTGTTTTACCCTGTGTCTCTGCCGCTCTCCTCGCGCTCTTTTATCCTGTGTCTCCACCGCTCTCCTCGTGCTCTTTTATCCTGTGTCTCCACCTCTCTCCTCGCGCTCTTTTACCCTGTGTCTCCACTCTCCTCGCTCTGTTTTACCATGTGTCTCCACCGCTCTCCTCGCGCTCTTTTACCATGTGTCAACACTGTCCTCGCGCTCTTTTACCATGTGTCTCCACTCTCCTCGTGCTCTCTTATCCTGTGTCTCCACTCTCCTCGCGCTCTCTTATCTTGTGTCTCCACTCTCCTCGCGATGTTTTATCCTGTGTCTCCTCTCTCCTCGTTTTCCCTATACCCTGTGTCTCTGCTCTCCTCGCACTCTTATACCCTGTGTCTCCTCTCTCCTCGCGCTCTTTTACCATGTGTCTCCACCGCTCTCCTCGCGCTCTTTTACCATGTGTCTCCACTGTCCTCGCGCTCTTTTACCCTGTGTCTCCGCCGCTCTCCTCATGCTCTTTTATCCTGTGTCTCCGCTCTCCTCACGCTCTTTTACCCTGTGTCTCCGCCGGTCTCCTCATGCTCTTTTATCCTGTGTCTTTGCTCTCCTCATGCTCTTTTATCCTGTGTCTCCGCCGCTCTCCTTGCGCTCTTTTATTCTGTGTCTCCCCTCTCCTTGCGCTCTTTTCCCCTGTGTCTCTGCTCTCCTCATGCTATTTTATCCCGTGTCACCGCCGCTCTCCTCGCGCTCTTTTATCCTGTGTCTCCGCTCTCCTCGTGCTCTCTTATCCTGTGTCTCCACTCTCCTCGCGCTCTCTTATCCTGTGTCTCCACTCTCCTCGTGCTCTCTTATCCTGTGTCTCCACTCTCCTCGTGATCTTTTATCCTGTGTCTCCTCTCTCCTCGTTCTCTTTTATCCTGTGTCTCTGCTTTCCTTGCGCTCTTTTACCCTGTGTCTCCACTCTCGTTGCGCTCATTTACCCTGTGTCTCCGCCGCTCTCCTCGCACTCTTTTACCCTGTGTCTCCACTCTCCTTGCGCTCTTTTACCCTGTGTCTCCACTCTCCTTGCGCTCTTTTACCCTGTGTCTCTGCTCTCCTCATGCTCTTTTATCCTGTGTCTCCGCCGCTCTCCTCGCGCTCTTTTATCCTCTGTCTCTGCTCTCCTCGCGTTCTTTTAGCCTGTGCCCTGCTCTCCTCGCGCTGTTTTACCCTGTGTCTCTGCCGCTCTCCTCGCGCTCTTTTATCCTGTGTCTCCACTCTCCTCGTGCTCTTTTACCCTGTGCCTCCACTCTCCTCGCGCTCTTTTACCCTGTGTCTTTGATCTCCTCACACTCTTTTATCCTGTGTCTCTGCTCACCTCGCGCTCCTTTATCCTGTGTCTTCACCGCTCTCCTTGCGCTCTTTTATCCTGTGTCTCCAGCGCTCTCCTCGCGCTCTTTTATCCTCTGTCTCCGATGCTCTCCTCACGCACTTTAACCCTGTGTCTCCGCTCTCCTCGCGCTCTTTTATCCTGTGTCTCCACCGCTCTCCTCGCGTTCTTTTACCCTGTATCTCCACTCTCCTCGCGCTCTTTTACCATGTGTCTTCACTCTCCTTGCGCTCTTTTACCCCGTGTCTCCGCTCTCCTCGCGCTCTTTTATCCTGTGTGTCCAGCGCTCTCTTCGCGCTCTTTTATCCTCTGTCTCCGATGCTCTCCTCACGCTCTTTAACCCTGTGTCTCCACGCTCCTCGCGCTTTTATCCTGCGTCTCCGCCGCTCTCCTCGCTCTCTTTTACCGTGTCTCCACTCTCCTCGCGCTCTTTTACCATGTGTCTCCACTCTCCTCGCGCTCTTTTATCCTTTGTCTCCACTGCTCTCCTTGTGCTCTTTTATCCTGTGTCTCCACTCTCCTCGCGCTCTTTTACCCTGTGCCTCCGCTCTCCTCGCGCTCTTTTACCCTTTGTCTCTGCGCTCCTCGAGCTCTTTTATCCTGTGTCTCTGCTCTCCTCGCGCTCCTTTATCCTGTGTCTCCACCGCTCTCCTCGCGCTCCTTTATCCTGTGTCTCCGATGCTCTCCTCACACTCTTTTACCCTGTGTCTCCATTCTCCTCGTGCTCTTTTATCCTGTGTCTCCGCCGCTCTCCTCGCGCTCTTTTATCCTGTGACTCTGCTCTCCTCGCGCTGTTTTAGCCCGTGTCTCTGCCGCTCTCCTCGCACTCTTTCATCCTGTGTCTCTACCACTCTCCTCGCGCTCTTTTAACCTGTGTCTCCACTCTGCTCGTGCTCTTTTACCCTGTGCCTCCACTCTCCTCGTGCTCTTTTACCCTGTGTCTTTGCTCTCCTCACACTCTTTTATCCTGTGTCTCTGCTCTCCTCGCGCTCCTTTATCCTGTGTCTCCACCGCTCTCCTCGCGCTCTTTTATCCTGTGTCTCCAGCGCTCTCCTCGGGCTCTTTTATTCTCTGTCTCCAATGCTCTCCTCACGCTCTTTAACCCTGTGTCTCCACTCTCCTCGCGCTCTTTTATCCTGTGTCTCCGCCGCTCTCCTCGCGCTCTTTTACCCTGTGTCTCCACTCTACTCGCGCTCTCTTATCCTGTGTCTCCACTCTCCTCGCGATGTTTTATCCTGTGTCTCCACTCTCCTCGTGCTCTTTTACCCTGTGTCTCCACTCTACTCGCGCTCTTTTACCCTGTGTCTCCACTCTCCTCGCGATGTTTTATCCTGTGTCTCCTCTCTCTTCGTTTTCCCTATACCCTGTGTCTCTGCTCTCCTTGCGCTCTTTTACCCTGCGTCTCCGCCGCTCTCCTCGCACTCTTATACCCTGTGTCTCCACTCTCCTTGCGCTCTTTTACCCTGTGTCTCCACCGCTCTCCTCGTGCTCTCTTATCCTGTGTCTCCACTCTCCTCGCTATGTTTTATCCTGTGTCTCCTCTCTCCTCGTTTATTGCCTATACCCTGTGTCTCTGCTCTCCTTGCGCTCTTTTACCCTGTGTCTCCGCCGGTCTCCTCATGCTCTTTTATCCTGTGTCTTTGCTCTCCTCATGCTCTTTTATCCTGTGTCTCCGCCGCTCTCCTCGCGCTCTTTTATTCTGTGTCTCCACTCTCCTTGCGCTCTTTTCCCCTGTGTTTCTGCTCTCCTCATGCTATTTTATCCCGTGTCACCGCCGCTCTCCTCGCGCTCTTTTATCCTGTGTCTACGCTCTCTTCGTGCTCTCTTATCCTGTGTCTCCACTCTCCTCGTGATCTTTTATCCTGTGTCTCCTCTCTCCTCGTGCTCTTTTATCCTGTGTCTCTGCTCTCCTTGCGGTCTTTTACCCTGTGTCTCCACTCTCGTTGCGCTCTTTTACCCTGTGTCTCCGCCGCTCTCCTCGCACTCTTTTACCCTGTGTCTCCACTCTCCTTGCGCTCTTTTACCCTGTGTCTCCACTCTCCTTGCGCTCTTTTACCCTGTGTCTCTGCCGCTCTCCTCGCGCTCTTTTATCCTGTGTCTCCACCGCTCTCCTCGCGCTCTTTTATCCTGTGTCTCCACTCTCCTCGCTCTCTTTTACCCTGTGCCTCCATCTCCTCACGCTCTTTTACCCTGTGTCTCTGCTCTCCTCGCACTCTTTTATCCTATGTCTCTGCTCTCCTCGCGCTCCTTTATCCTGTGTCTCCACCGCTCTCCTCGCGCTCTTTTATCCTGTGTCTCCAGCGCTCTCCTCGCGCTCTTTTATCCTCTGTCTCCGATGCTCTCCTCATGCTCTTTAACCCTGTGCCTCCGCTCTCCTCGTGCTCTTTTATCCTGTGTCTCTGCGCTCCTCGCGCTCTTTTATCCTGTGTCTCTGCTCTCCTCGCGCTCCTTTATTCTGTGTCTCCACCGCTCTCCTCGCGCTCCTTTATCCTGTGTCTCCGATGCTCTCCTCACGCTCTTTAACCCTGTGTCTCCGCTCTCCTCGCCCTCTTTTATCCTGTGTCTCCAGCGCTCTCCTCGCGCTCTTTTATCCTCTGTCTCCGATGCTCTCCTCACTCTCTTTAACCCTGTGTCTCCACGCTCCTCGCGCTCTTTTATCCTGTGTCTCCGCCGCTCTCCTCGCCCTCTTTTACCCTGTGTCTCCACTCTCCTCGCGTTCTTTTACCATGTGTCTCCAATCTCATCGCGCTCTTTTATCCTGTGTCTCCACCGCTCTCCTCGCGCTCTTTTATACTTTGTCTCCACTGCTCTCCTCGTGCTCTTTTATCCTGTGTCTCCACTCTCCTCGCGCTCTTTTACCCTGTGCCTCCGCTCTCCTCGCGCTCTTTTACCCTGTGTCTCTGCGCTCCTCATGCTCTTTTATCCTGTGTCTCTGCTCTCCTCGCGCTCCTTTATCCTGTGTCTCCACCGCTCTCCTCGCGCTGCTTTATCCTGTGTCTCCAATGCTCTCCTCACTCTCTTTTACCCTGTGTCTCCATTCTCCTCGTGCTCTTTTATCCTGTGTCTCCGCCGCTCTCCTCGCGCTCTTTTATCCTGTGTCTCTGCTCTCCTCGCGCTGTTTCTGCCCGTGTCTCCGCTCTCCTCACACTGTTTTACGCTGTGTCTCTGCCGCTCTCCTCGCGCTCTTTTATCCTGTGTCTCTACCGCTCTCCTCGCGCTCTTTTATCCTGTGTCTCCACTCTCCTCGTGCTCTTTTACCCTGTGCCTCCACTCTCCTCGCGCTCTTTTACCCTGTGTCTTTGCTCTCCTCACACTCTTTTATCCTGTGTCTCTGCTCTCCTCGCGCTCCTTTATCCTGTGTCTCCACCGCTCTCCTCGCGCTCTTTTACCCTGTGTCTCTGCTCTCCTCGCGCTCTTTTACCATGTGTCTCCACTCTACTCGCACTCTCTTATCCTGTGTCTCCGCTCTCCTAGCGTTCTTTTATCCTGTGTAACCGCTGCTCTCCTCGCGCTCTTTTATCCTGTGTCTCCACTCTCCTCGTGCTCTTTTACCCTGTGCCTCCACTCTCCTCGTGATCTTTTATCCTGTGTCTCTTCTCTCCTCGTGCTCTTTTATCTTGTGTCTCTTCTCTGCTTGCGGTCTTTTACCCTGTGGCTCCACTCTCGTTGCGCTCTTTTACCCTGTGTCTCCGCCGCTCTCCTCGCACTCTTTTACCCTGTGTCTCCACTCTCCTCGTGCTCTTTTACCCTGTGTCTCTGCTCTCCTCATGCTCTTTTATCCTGTGTCTCCGCCGCTCCCCTCGCACTCTTTTATCCTGTGTCTCTGCTCTCCTCGCGTTCTTTTAGCCTGTGTCTCCGCTCTCCTCGCGCTGTTTTACCCTGTGTCTCCACTCTCCTCGTGCTCTTTTACCCTGTGCCTCCACTCTCCTCGCGCTCTTTTATCCTGTGTCTCTGCTCGCCCTTGCGCTCCTTTATCCTGTGTCTCCAGCGCTCTCCTCGCGCTCTTTTATCCTCTGTCTCTGATGCTCTCCTCACGCTCTTTAACCCTGTGTCTCCGCTTCCTCGCGCTCTTTTATCCTGTGTCTCCAGCGCTCTCCTCGCGCTCTTTTATCCTCTGTCTCCAATGCTCTCCTCATGCTCTTTAACCCTGTGTCTCCACGCTCCTCGCGCTCTTTTATCCTGTGTCTCCGCCGCTCTCCTCGCCCTCTTTTACCCTGTGTCTCCACTCTCCTCGCGTTCTTTTACCATGTGTCTCCACTCTCATCGCGCTCTTTTATCCTGTGTTTCCACCGCTCTCCTCGCGCTCTTTTATCCTGTGTCTCCACTGCTCTCCTCATGCTCTTTTATCCTGTGTCTCCACTCTACTCGCGCTCTTTTACCCTGTGCCTCCGCTCTCCTCGTGCTCTTTTACCCTGTGTCTCTGCGCTCCTCGCGCTCTTTTATCCTGTGTCTCTGCTCTCCTCGCGCTCCTTTATCCTGTGTCTCCACCGCTCTCCTCGCGCTCCTTTATCCTGTGTCTCCGATGCTCTCCTCACGCTCCTTTACCCTGTTTCTCCGCTCTCCTCGCGCTCTTTTATCCTGTGTCTCCGCTGCTCTCCTCACGCTCTTTTACCATGTGTCTCCACCGCTCTCCTCGCGCTCTTTTACAATGTGTCTCCACTCTCCTCGTGCTCTCTTATCCTGTGTCTCCACTCTCCTCGTGCTCTCTTATCCTGTGTCTCCACTCTCCTCGCGATGTTTTATCCTGTGTCTCCTCTCTCCTCGTTTTCCCTATACCCTGTGACTCTGCTCTCCTTGCGCTCTTTTACCCTGTGTCTCCGCCGCTCTCCTCGCACTCTTATACCCTGTGTCTCCACTCTCCTTGCGTCGTTTACCCTGTGTCTCCACCGGTCTCCTCGTGCTCTCTTATCCTGTGTCTCCACTCTCCTCGTGCTCTCTTATCCTGTGTCTCCACTCTCCTCATGCATTCTTATCCTGTGTCTCCACTCTCCTCGCTCTCTTTTATACTGTGTTCCACTCTCCTCCCGTTATTTTGCCCTGTGTCTCCTCCACTCTCCTTGCGCTCTTTTCACCTGTGTCTCTGCTCTTCTCATGCTCTTTTATCCTGTGTCTCCACCGCTCTCCTCGCGCTCTTTTATCCTGTGTCTCCACTCTCCTCGTGCTCTTTTACCCTGTACCTCCGCTCTCCTCATGCTCTTTTACCCTGTGCCTCTGCTCTCCTCGCGCACCTTTATCCTGTGTCTCCGCCACTCTCCTCGTGTTCCTTTATCCTGTGTCTCCACCGCTCTCCTCGCGCTCTTTTATCCTCTGTCTCCGATGCTCTCCTCACGCTCTTTAACCCTGTGTCTCCGCTCTCCTCGCGCTCTTTTATCCTGTGTCTCCGCTCTCCTCGTGCTCTTTTACCCTGTGTCTCCGCCGCTCTCCTCGCGCTCTTTTACCCTGTATCTCTGCTCTCCTTGCACTCTTATATCCTGTGCTCCGCCGCTCTCATCGCACTCATTTACCCTGTGTCTTTGCTCACCTCGTGCTTTTTTACCCTGTGTCTCTGCTCTCCTTGCGCTCTTTTATCCTGTGTCTCCACCGCTCTCCTCGCGCTCTTTTATCCTGTGTCTCCACTCTCCTCGTGCTCTTTTACCCTGTGCCTCCACTCTCCTCGCGCTCTTTTACCCTGTGTCTTTGCTCTCCTCACCCTCTTTTATCCTGTGTCTCTGCTCTCCTCACGCTCCTTTATCCTGTGTCTCCACCGCTCTCCTCGCGCTCTTTTATCCTCTGTCTCCGATGCTCTCCTCACGCTCTTTAACCCTGTGTCTCCGCTCTCCTCGCGCTCTTTTATCCTGTGTCTCCGCTCTCCTCGTGCTCTTTTACCTTGTGTCTCCGCCGCTCTCCTCGCGCTCTTTTATCCTGTGTCTCTGCTCTCCTCGCGCTGTTTTAGCCTGTGTCTCTGCTCTCCTTGCGTTCTTTTACCCTGTGTCTCTGCCGCTCTCCTCGCGCTCTTTTATCCTGTGTCTCCACCGCTCTCCTTGCGCGCTTTTATCCTGTGTCTCCACTCTCCTCACGCTCTTTTACCCTGTTCTTCTGCTCTCCTCGCGCTCTTTTATCCTGTGTCTCCACCGCTCTCCTCGCGTTCTTTTACCCTGTGTCTCCACTCTCCTCGCGCTCTTTTACCCTGTGTCTCCGCCGCTCTCCTCGCACTCTTTTACCCTGTGTCTCTGTTCTCCTCGCGCTGTTTTACCCTGTGTCTCCGCCGCTCTCCTCACGCTCTTTTACCCTGTGTCTCCGCTCTCCTCGTGCTCTTTTACCCTGTGTCTCCGCCGCTCTCCTCGCGCTCTTTTATCCTGTGTCTCTGCTCTCCTCGCGCTGTTTTAGCCTGTGTCTCTGCTCTCCTTGCGCTCTTTTATTCTGTGTCTCCACTCTCCTCGCGCTCTTTTACCCTGTGTCTCCACCGCTCTCCTCGCGTTCTTTTACCCTGTGTCTCCACTCTCCTCGCGCTCTTTTACCATGTGTCTTCACTCTCCTCGCGCTCTTTTACCCTGTGTCTCCGCTCTCCTCGCGTTCATTTACCCTGTGTCGCCGCTCTCCTCGCGTTCTTTTGTCCTGCATCTCCCCCACTCTCCTCGCGCACTTTTACCCTGTGTCTCTGCTCTCCTCGCTCTCTTTTATCCTGTGTCTCCGGTCTCCTCGCGCTCTTTTACCCTGTGTCTCCGCCGCTCTCCTCGTGCTCTTTTACCCTGTGTCTCCACTCTCCTCGCACACTTTTATCCTGTACCTCTGCTCTCCTATCGCTCTTTTATCCTGGGTCTCTGCCCTCCTCGTGCTCTTTTATCCTGTGTCTCCACCGCTCTCATCGCGCTGTTTTACCCTGTGTCGCCAACCTCTCGCACTCTTTTACCCTGTGTCTCCACTCTCCTCGTGCTCTTTTATCCTATGTCTCCGCCACTCTCCTCGCACTCTTTTACCCTGCGTCTTTGCTCTCCTCGCGCTCTTTTACCATGTGTCTCAGCTCTCCTCATGCTCTTTTATCCCTGTGTCTCTACTCTCCTCGTGCTGTTTTATCCTGTGTCTCTACTCCCTCATGCTCTTATATCCTGTGTCTGCACCGCTCTCCTCGCGCTCTTTTATCCTGTGTCTCTACACTCCTCGCGTTCTTTTATCCTGTGTCTCTGCTCTCCTCACGCTTTTATATCCTGTGTTTCCACTCTCCTCGCGCTCTTATATCCTGTGTCTCAACCGTTCTCCTCACGTTCTTTTATCCTGTGTCTCCGCCGCTCTCCTCGCGCTCTTTTACCCTGTGTCTCCGCTCTCCTCGCGCTCTTTTACTCTGTGTCTCTGCTCTCCTCACACCCTTTTATCCTGTGCCTCTGCTCTACTCGCACTTTTTTACCCTGTGTCTCCGCCGCATTCCTCGCGCTCTTTTCTCCTGTGTCTCTGCTCTCCTCACACTCTTTTATCTTGTGTCTTTGCTCACCTCGTGATCTTTTACCCTGTGTCTCTGCTCTCCTCGCGCTCTTTTATCCTGTGTCTCTGCTCGCTTCGCGCTCTTTTATCCTGTGTCTCTGCTCTCCTCGCACTCTTTTATCCTGTGTCTCTGCTCTCTTCGCGCTCTTTATCCTCTGTTTCCGCCACTCTCCTTGCACTCATTTAGACTGTGTCTCTGCCGCTCTCCTCGCGCTCTTTTATCCTGTGTCTCTGCTCTCTTCGCACACTTTTACCCTGTGTCTCTGCTCTCCTCGCTCTCTTTTATCCTGTGTCTCTGCTCTCCTCGCGTTCTATTACCCTGTGTCTCCGCCGCTCTCCTCGCACTCTTTTACCCTGTGTCTCCACTCTCCTCGCACACATTTATCCTGTGTCTCTGCTCTCCTATCGCTCTTTTATCCTGTGTCTCTGCTCTCCTCGCGCTCTTTTATCCTGTGTCTCCACCGCTCTCATTGCGCTGTTTTACCCTGTGTCTCCACCCTCTCGCATTCTTTTACCCTGTGTCTCTGCTCTCCTGGCACTCGTTTACCCTGTATCTCCACTCTCCTCGCGCTCTTTTATCCCGTTTCTCCGCCGCTCTCCTCAAGCTCTTTTATCCTGTGTCTCTGCCGCACTCCTCAGGCTCTTTTATACTGTTTTCCACTCTCCTCACGTTATTTTACCCTGTGTCTCCTCCACTCTCCTTGTGCTCTTTTCACCTGTGTCTCCGCTCTCCTCGTGCTCTTTTACCCTGTGTCTCCGCCGCTCTCCTCGCGATCTTTTATCCTGTGTCACTGCTCTCCTCGAGCTGTTTTATCCTGTGTCTCTGCTCTCCTTGCGGTCTTTTACCCTGTGTTTCCACTCTCCTTGCGCTCTTTTAGCCTGCATCTCCACTTTCTTCGTGCTCTTTTACCCTGTGTCTCCGCTCTCCTCATGCTCTTTTACCATGTGTCTCCGCTCTCCCCGCGCTCTTTTACACTGTGTCTCCGCTCTCCTCGTGCTCTCTTATCCTGTGTCTCCACCGCTCTCCTCGCGCTCTTTTATCCTGTGTCTCTGCTCTCCTCGCACTGTTTTAACCTGTGTCTCTGCCCTCCTCGCGTTCTTTTACCCTGTGTCTCTGCCGCTCTCCTTGCGCTCTTTTATTCTGTGTCTCCACCGCTCTCCTCGTGCTCTTTTATCCTGTGTCTCCAGCACTCTCCTCGCGCTCTTTTATCCTCTGTCTCCGATGTTCTCCTCACGATCTTTTACCCTGTGCCTCTGCTCTTCTCGCACTCTTTTACCCTGTGTCTCTGCTCTCCTTGAGCTCTTTTACCATGTGTCTCCACTCTACTCGCGCTCTCTTATCCTGTGTCTCCGCTCTCCTAGCGATCTTTTATCCTGTGTAACCGCTGCGCTCCTCACGCTCTTTTATCCTGCGTCTCCACTCTCCTCGCGCCCTTTTACCCTGTGTCTCCACTCTCCTTGCGCTCTTTTACCCTGCGTCTCCGCCGCTCTCCTCGCACTCTTTTACCCTGTGTCTCTGCTCTCCTCGCGCTGTTTTACCCTGTGTCTCCGCCGCTCTCCTCGCGCTCTTTTACCCTGTGTCTCGGCTCTCCTCGCGCTCTTTTCCCCTGTGTCTCTGCTCTCCTCAAGCTCTTTTAACCTGTGCCTCCGCCGCTCTCCTCGCGCCCTTTTACCCTGTGTCTCCACTCTCCTTGCGCTCTTTTACCCTGTGTCTCCGCCGCTCTCCTCGCACTCTTTTACCCTGTGTCTCCACTCTCCTCGCGCTGTTTTACCCTGTGTCTCCGCCGCTCTCCTCACGCTCTTTTACCCTGTGTCTCCGCTCTCCTCGTGCTCTTTTACCCTGTGTCTCCGCCGCTCTCCTCGCGCTCTTTTATCCTGTGTCACTGCTCTCCTCGAGCTGTTTTAGCCTGTGTCTCTGCTCTCCTTGCGCTCTTTTATCCTGTGTCTCCACTCTCCTCGCGCTCTTTTACCCTGTGCTTCCGCTCTCCTCGCGCTCTTTTATCCTGTGTCTCCACCGCTCTCCTCGCGTTCTTTTACCCTGTGTCTCCACTCTCCTCGCGCTCTTTTACCATGTGTCTTCACTCTCCTCGCGCTCTTTTACCCTGTGTCTCCGCTCTCCTCGCGTTCTTTTACCCTGTGTCGCCGCTCTCCTCGCGTTCTTTTGTCCTGCGTCTCCCCCACTCTCCTCGAGCTGTTTTACCCTGTGTCTCTGCTCTCCTCGCACTCTTTTACCCTGTGTCTCCACTCTCCTTGTGCTCTTTTACCCTGTGTTTCTGCTCTCTTTGCACTCTTTTACCCTGTGTCTCTGCTCTCCTCGCTCTCTTTTATCCTGTTTCTCTGCTCTCCTCGCGTTCTATTACTCTGTGTCTCCGCCGCTCTCCTCGCACTCTTTTACCCTGTGTCTCCACTCTCCTCGCACACATTTATCCTGTGTCTCTGCTCTCCTCGCGCTCTTTTATCCTGTGTCTCCACCGCTCTCATTGCGCTGTTTTACCCTGTGTCTCCACCCTCTCGCATTCTTTTACCCTGTGTCTCTGCTCTCCTGGCACTCGTTTACCCTGTGTCTCGACTCTCCTCACGCTCTTTTATCCCGTTTCTCCGCCGCTCTCCTCAAGCTCTTTTATCCTGTGTCTCTGCCGCACTCCTCGGGCTCTTTTATACTGTTTTCCATTCTCCTCACGTTATTTTACCCTGTGTCTCCTCCACTCTCCTTGTGCTCTTTTCACCTGTGTCTCTGCTCTCCTCATGCTCTTTTATCCTGTGTCTCCACCACTCTCCTCGCGCTCTTTTATCCTGTGTCTCTGCTCTCCTTGCGGTCTTTTACCCTGTGTTTCGACTCTCCTTGCGCTCTTTTAGCCTGCATCTCCACTTTCGTCGTGCTCTTTTACCCTGTGTCTCCGCTCTCCTCACGCTCTTTTACCATGTGTCTCCGCTCTCCCCGCGCTCTTTTACACTGTGTCTCCGCTCTCCTCGTGCTCTCTTATCCTGTGTCTCCACTCTCCTCGCGATCTTTTCCCCTGTATCTCTGCTCTCCTCATGCTCTTTTATCCTGTGTCTCCACCGCTCTCCTCGCGCTCTTTTATCCTGTGTCTCTGCTCTCCTCGCACTGTTTTAGCCTGTGTCTCTGCCGCTCTCCTTGCGCTCTTTTATTCTGTGTCTCCACCGCTCTCCTCGCGCTCTTTTATCCTGTGTCTCCACCGCTCTCCTCGCGCTCTTTTATCCTCTGTCTCCAGCACTCTCCTCGCGCTCTTTTATCCTCTGTCTCCGATGTTCTCCTCAAGCGCTTTTACCCTGTGCCTCTGCCCTTCTCGCGCTCTTTTACCCTGTGTCTCTGCTCTCCTTGCGCTCTTTTACCATGTGTCTCCACTCTACTCGCGCTCTCTTATCCTGTGTCTCCGCTTTCCTAGCGTTCTTTTATCCTGTGTAACCGCTGTGCTCCTCACGCTCTTTTATCCTGCGTCTCCACTCTCCTCGCGCCCTTTTACCCTGTGTCTCCACTCTCCTTGCACTCTTTTACCCTGCGTCTCCGCCGCTCTCCTCGCACTCTTTTACCCTGTGTCTCTGCTCTCCTCGCGCTGTTTTACCCTGTGTCTCCGCCGCTCTCCTCGCGCTCTTTTACCCTGTGTCTCGGCTCTCCTCGCGCTCTTTTCCCCTGTGTCTCTGCTCTCCTCAAGCTCTTTTAACCTGTGCCTCCGCCGCTCTCCTCGCGCCCTTTTACCCTGTGTCTCCACTCTCCTTGCGCTCTTTTACCCTGTGTCTCCGCCGCTCTCCTCGCACTCTTTTACCCTGTGTCTCTGCTCTCCTCGCGCTGTTTTACCCTGTGTCTCCGCCGCTCTCCTCACGCTCTTTTACCCTGTGTCTCCGCTCTCCTCGTGCTCTTTTATCCTGTGTCTCTGCTCTCCTCGCGCTGTTTTAGCCTGTGTCTCTGCTCTCCTCGCGCTCTTTTATCCTGTGTCTCCACCGCTCTCCTTGCGCTCTTTTATCCTGTGTCTCCACTCTCCTCACGCTCTTTTACCATGTGTCTTCACTCTCCTCGCGCTCTTTTACCATGTGTCTTCACTCTCCTCGCGTTCTTTTACCCTGTGTCACCGCTCTCCTCGCGTTCTTTTGTCCTGCGTCTCCCCCACTCTCCTCGTGCTGTTTTACCCTGTGTCTCTGCTCTCCTCGCACTCTTTTACCCTGTATCTCCACTCACCTTGCGCTCTTTTACCCAGTGTCTCTGCTCTCCTCATGCTCTTTTTTCCTGTGTCTCCGCCACTCTCCTCGCGCTCTTTTATCCTGTGTCTCTGCTCTCCTCGTGCTGTTTTAGCCTGTGTCTCTGCTCTCCTCACGCTGTTTTACCCTGTGCCTCCGCCGCTCTCCTCGCGCCCTTTTACCCTGTGTCTCCACTCTCCTTGCGCTCTTTTACCCTGTGTCTCCGCCTCTCTCCTCGCACTCTTTTACACTGTGTCTCTGCTCTCTTCGCGCTGTTTTACCCTGTGTCTCCGCCGCTCTCCTTGCGCTCTTTTACCCTGTGTCTCTGCCGCTCTCCTCGCGCTCTTTTATCCTGTGTCTCCACTGCTCTCCTCGCGCTCTTTTATCCTGTGTCTCCACTCCCCTCGCGCTCATTTACCCTGTGCTTCCGCTCTCCTCGCGCTCTTTTACCCTGTGTCTCTGCTCTCCTCGCGCTCTTTTATCCTGTGTCTCCAGCGCTCTCCTCGCGCTCTTTTATCCTCTGTCTCCGATTCTCTCCTCACGCTCTTTAACCCTGTGTCTCCGCTCTCCTCGCGCTCTTTGATCCTGTGTCTCCACCGCTCTCCTCGCGTTCTTTTACCCTGTGTCTCCACTCTCCTCGCGCTCTTTTACCATGTGTCTTCACTCTCCTCGCGCTCTTTTACCCTGTGTCTCCACTCTCCTCGCGTTCTTTTACCCTGTGTCGCCGCTTTCCTCGCGTTCTTTTGTCCTGCGTCTCCCCCACTCTCCTCGTGCTGTTTTACCCTGTGTCTCTGCTCTCCTCGCACTCTTTTACCCTGTATCTCCACTCTCCTTGCGCTCTTTTACCCAGTGTCTCTGCTCTCCTCATGCTCTTTTTTCCTGTGTCTCCGCCACTCTCCTCGCGCTCTTTTATCCTGTGTCTCTGCTCTCCTCGTGCTGTTTTAGCCTGTGTCTCTGCTCTCCTCACGCTGTTTTACCCTGTGCCTCCGCCGCTCTCCTCGCGCCCTTTTACCCTGTGTCTCCACTCTCCTTGCGCTCTTTTACCCTGTGTCTCCGCCTCTCTCCTCGCACTCTTTTACACTGTGTCTCTGCTCTCTTCGCGCTGTTTTACCCTGTGTCTCCGCCGCTCTCCTTGCGCTCTTTTACCCTGTGTCTCTGCCGCTCTCCTCGCGCTCTTTTATCCTGTGTCTCCACTGCTCTCCTCGCGCTCTTTTATCCTGTGTCTCCACTCCCCTCGCGCTCATTTACCCTGTGCTTCCGCTCTCCTCGCGCTCTTTTACCCTGTGTCTCTGCTCTCCTCGCGCTCTTTTATCCTGTGTCTCCAGCGCTCTCCTCGCGCTCTTTTATCCTCTGTCTCCGATGCTCTCCTCACGCTCTTTAACCCTGTGTCTCCGCTCTCCTCGCGCTCTTTTATCCTGTGTCTCCACCGCTCTCCTCGCGTTCTTTTACCCTGTGTCTCCACTCTCCTCGCGCTCTTTTACCATGTGTCTTCACTCTCCTCGCGCTCTTTTACCCTGTGTCTCCACTCTCCTCGCGTTCTTTTACCCTGTGTCGCCGCTTTCCTCGCGTTCTTTTGTCCTGCGTCTCCCCCACTCTCCTCGTGCTGTTTTACCCTGTGTCTCTGCTCTCCTCGCACTCTTTTACCCTGTGTCTCCACTCTCCTTGTGCCCTTTTACCCTGTGTCTCTGCTCTCCTCATGCTCTTTTATCCTGTGTCTCCGCCACTCTCCTCGCGCTCTTTTATCCTGTGTCTCTGCTCTCCTCGCACTGTTTTAGCCTGTGTCTCTGCTCTCCTCCCGCTCTTTTACCCTGTGTCTCCGCAGCTCTCCTCGCGCTCTTTTACCCTGTTTCTCTGCTCTCCTCCCACTCTTTTATCCTGTGTCTCTGCTCTCCTTGCGCTCCTTTATCCTATGTCTCCACCGCTCTCCTTGCGCTCTTTTATCCTGTGTCTCCGATGCTCTCCTCACGCTCTTTTGCCCTGTGTCTCCGCTCTCCTCGTGCTCTCTTATCCTGTGTCTCCACTCTCCTCGCGATCTTTTCCTCTGTATCTCTGCTCTCCTCATGCTCTTTTATCCTGTGTCTCCACCGCTCTCCTCGCGCTCTTTTATCCTGTGTCTCTGCTCTCCTCGCACTGTTTTAGCCTGTGTCTCTGCCCTCCTCGCGTTCTTTTACCCTGTGTCTCTGCCGCTCTCCTTGCGCTCTTTTATTCTGTGTCTCCACCGCTCTCCTCGCGCTCTTTTATCCTGTGTCTCCAGCACTCTCCTCGCGCTCTTTTATCCTCTGTCTCCGATGTTCTCCTCAAGCGCTTTTACCCTGTGCCTCTGCCCTTCTCGCGCTCTTTTACCCTGTGTCTCTGCTCTCCTCGCGCTCTTTTACCATGTGTCTCCACTCTACTCGCGCTCTCTTATCCTGTGTCTCCGCTCTCCTAGCGTTCTTTTATCCTGTGTAACCGCTGCGCTCCTCACGCTCTTTTATCCTGCGTCTCCACTCTCCTCGCGCCCTTTTACCCTGTGTCTCCACTCTCCTTGCACTCTTTTACCCTGCGTCTCCGCCGCTCTCCTCGCACTCTTTTACCCTGTGTCTCTGCTCTCCTCGCGCTGTTTTACCCTGTGTCTCCGCCGCTCTCCTCGCGCTCTTTTACCCTGTGTCTCGGCTCTCCTCGCGCTCTTTTCCCCTGTGTCTCTGCTCTCCTCAAGCTCTTTTAACCTGTGCCTCCGCCGCTCTCCTCGCGCCCTTTTACCCTGTGTCTCCACTCTCCTTGCGCTCTTTTACCCTGTGTCTCCGCCGCTCTCCTCGCACTCTTTTACCCTGTGTCTCTGCTCTCCTCGCGCTGTTTTACCCTGTGTCTCCGCCGCTCTCCTCACGCTCTTTTACCCTGTGTCTCCGCTCTCCTCGTGCTCTTTTATCCTGTGTCTCTGCTCTCCTCGCGCTGTTTTAGCCTGTGTCTCTGCTCTCCTCGCGCTCTTTTATCCTGTGTCTCCACCGCTCTCCTTGCGCTCTTTTATCCTGTGTCTCCACTCTCCTCACGCTCTTTTACCATGTGTCTTCACTCTCCTCGCGCTCTCTTACCATGTGTCTTCACTCTCCTCGCGTTCTTTTACCCTGTGTCGCCGCTCTCCTCGCGTTCTTTTGTCCTGCGTCTCCCCCACTCTCCTCGTGCTGTTTTACCCTGTGTCTCTGCTCTCCTCGCACTCTTTTACCCTGTATCTCCACTCACCTTGCGCTCTTTTACCCAGTGTCTCTGCTCTCCTCATGCTCTTTTTTCCTGTGTCTCCGCCACTCTCCTCGCGCTCTTTTATCCTGTGTCTCTGCTCTCCTCGTGCTGTTTTAGCCTGTGTCTCTGCTCTCCTCACGCTGTTTTACCCTGTGCCTCCGCCGCTCTCCTCGCGCTCTTTTACCCTGTGCTTCCGCTCTCCTCGCGCTCTTTTATCCTGTGTCTCCACCGCTCTCCTCGCGTTCTTTTACCCTGTGTCTCCACTCTCCTCGCGCTCTTTTACCATGTGTCTTCACTCTCCTCGCGCTCTTTTACCCTGTGTCTCCGCTCTCCTCGCGTTCTTTTACCCTGTGTCGCCGCTCTCCTCGCGTTCTTTTGTCCTGCGTCTCCCCCACTCTCCTCGAGCTGTTTTACCCTGTGTCTCTGCTCTCCTCGCACTCTTTTACCCTGTGTCTCCACTCTCCTTGTGCTCTTTTACCCTGTGTTTCTGCTCTCTTTGCACTCTTTTACCCTGTGTCTCTGCTCTCCTCGCTCTCTTTTATCCTGTTTCTCTGCTCTCCTCGCGTTCTATTACTCTGTGTCTCCGCCGCTCTCCTCGCACTCTTTTACCCTGTGTCTCCACTCTCCTCGCACACATTTATCCTGTGTCTCTGCTCTCCTCGCGCTCTTTTATCCTGTGTCTCCACCGCTCTCATTGCGCTGTTTTACCCTGTGTCTCCACCCTCTCGCATTCTTTTACCCTGTGTCTCTGCTCTCCTGGCACTCGTTTACCCTGTGTCTCGACTCTCCTCGCGCTCTTTTATCCCGTTTCTCCGCCGCTCTCCTCAAGCTCTTTTATCCTGCGTCTCTGCCGCACTCCTCGGGCTCTTTTATACTGTTTTCCATTCTCCTCACGTTATTTTACCCTGTGTCTCCTCCACTCTCCTTGTGCTCTTTTCACCTGTGTCTCTGCTCTCCTCATGCTCTTTTATCCTGTGTCTCCACCACTCTCCTCGCGCTCTTTTATCCTGTGTCTCTGCTCTCCTTGCGGTCTTTTACCCTGTGTTTCGACTCTCCTTGCGCTCTTTTAGCCTGCATCTCCACTTTCGTCGTGCTCTTTTACCCTGTGTCTCCGCTCTCCTCACGCTCTTTTACCATGTGTCTCCGCTCTCCCCGCGCTCTTTTACACTGTGTCTCCGCTCTCCTCGTGCTCTCTTATCCTGTGTCTCCACTCTCCTCGCGATCTTTTCCCCTGTATCTCTGCTCTCCTCATGCTCTTTTATCCTGTGTCTCCACCGCTCTCCTCGCGCTCTTTTATCCTGTGTCTCTGCTCTCCTCGCACTGTTTTAGCCTGTGTCTCTGCCCTCCTCGCGTTCTTTTACCCTGTGTCTCTGCCGCTCTCCTTGCGCTCTTTTATTCTGTGTCTCCACCGCTCTCCTCGCGCTCTTTTATCCTGTGTCTCCAGCACTCTCCTCGCGCTCTTTTATCCTCTGTCTCCGATGTTCTCCTCAAGCGCTTTTACCCTGTGCCTCTGCCCTTCTCGCGCTCTTTTACCCTGTGTCTCTGCTCTCCTCGCGCTCTTTTACCATGTGTCTCCACTCTACTCGCGCTCTCTTATCCTGTGTCTCCGCTCTCCTAGCGTTCTTTTATCCTGTGTAACCGCTGCGCTCCTCACGCTCTTTTATCCTGCGTCTCCACTCTCCTCGCGCCCTTTTACCCTGTGTCTCCACTCTCCTTGCACTCTTTTACCCTGCGTCTCCGCCGCTCTCCTCGCACTCTTTTACCCTGTGTCTCTGCTCTCCTCGCGCTGTTTTACCCTGTGTCTCCGCCGCTCTCCTCGCGCTCTTTTACCCTGTGTCTCGGCTCTCCTCGCGCTCTTTTCCCCTGTGTCTCTGCTCTCCTCAAGCTCTTTTAACCTGTGCCTCCGCCGCTCTCCTCGCGCCCTTTTACCCTGTGTCTCCACTCTCCTTGCGCTCTTTTACCCTGTGTCTCCGCCGCTCTCCTCGCACTCTTTTACCCTGTGTCTCTGCTCTCCTCGCGCTGTTTTACCCTGTGTCTCCGCCGCTCTCCTCACGCTCTTTTACCCTGTGTCTCCGCTCTCCTCGTGCTCTTTTATCCTGTGTCTCTGCTCTCCTCGCGCTGTTTTAGCCTGTGTCTCTGCTCTCCTCGCGCTCTTTTATCCTGTGTCTCCACCGCTCTCCTTGCGCTCTTTTATCCTGTGTCTCCACTCTCCTCACGCTCTTTTACCATGTGTCTTCACTCTCCTCGCGCTCTTTTACCATGTGTCTTCACTCTCCTCGCGTTCTTTTACCCTGTGTCGCCGCTCTCCTCGCGTTCTTTTGTCCTGCGTCTCCCCCACTCTCCTCGTGCTGTTTTACCCTGTGTCTCTGCTCTCCTCGCACTCTTTTACCCTGTATCTCCACTCACCTTGCGCTCTTTTACCCAGTGTCTCTGCTCTCCTCATGCTCTTTTTTCCTGTGTCTCCGCCACTCTCCTCGTGCTCTTTTATCCTGTGTCTCTGCTCTCCTCGTGCTGTTTTAGCCTGTGTCTCTGCTCTCCTCACGCTGTTTTACCCTGTGCCTCCGCCGCTCTCCTCGTGCCCTTTTACCCTGTGTCTCCACTCTCCTTGCGCTCTTTTACCCTGTGTCTCCGCCTCTCTCCTCGCACTCTTTTACACTGTGTCTCTGCTCTCTTCGCGCTGTTTTACCCTGTGTCTCCGCCGCTCTCCTTGCGCTCTTTTACCCTGTGTCTCTGCCGCTCTCCTCGCGCTCTTTTATCCTGTGTCTCCACTGCTCTCCTCGCGCTCTTTTATCCTGTGTCTCCACTCCCCTCGCGCTCATTTACCCTGTGCTTCCGCTCTCCTCGCGCTCTTTTACCCTGTGTCTCTGCTCTCCTCGCGCTCTTTTATCCTGTGTCTCCAGCGCTCTCCTCGCGCTCTTTTATCCTCTGTCTCCGATGCTCTCCTCACGCTCTTTAACCCTGTGTCTCCGCTCTCCTCGCGCTCTTTTATCCTGTGTCTCCACCGCTCTCCTCGCGTTCTTTTACCCTGTGTCTCCACTCTCCTCGCGCTCTTTTACCATGTGTCTTCACTCTCCTCGCGCTCTTTTACCCTGTGTCTCCACTCTCCTCGCATTCTTTTACCCTGTGTCGCCGCTTTCCTCGCGTTCTTTTGTCCTGCGTCTCCCCCACTCTCCTCGTGCTGTTTTACCCTGTGTCTCTGCTCTCCTCGCACTCTTTTACCCTGTATCTCCACTCTCCTTGCGCTCTTTTACCCAGTGTCTCTGCTCTCCTCATGCTCTTTTTTCCTGTGTCTCCGCCACTCTCCTCGCGCTCTTTTATCCTGTGTCTCTGCTCTCCTCGTGCTGTTTTAGCCTGTGTCTCTGCTCTCCTCACGCTGTTTTACCCTGTGCCTCCGCCGCTCTCCTCGCGCCCTTTTACCCTGTGTCTCCACTCTCCTTGCGCTCTTTTACCCTGTGTCTCCGCCTCTCTCCTCGCACTCTTTTACACTGTGTCTCTGCTCTCTTCGCGCTGTTTTACCCTGTGTCTCCGCCGCTCTCCTTGCGCTCTTTTACCCTGTGTCTCTGCCGCTCTCCTCGCGCTCTTTTATCCTGTGTCTCCACTGCTCTCCTCGCGCTCTTTTATCCTGTGTCTCCACTCCCCTCGCGCTCATTTACCCTGTGCTTCCGCTCTCCTCGCGCTCTTTTACCCTGTGTCTCTGCTCTCCTCGCGCTCTTTTACCCTGTGTCTCCGCTCTCCTCGTGCTCTCTTATCCTGTGTCTCCACTCTCCTCGCGATCTTTTCCTCTGTATCTCTGCTCTCCTCATGCTCTTTTATTCTGTGTCTCCACCGCTCTCCTCGCGCTCTTTTATCCTGTGTCTCTGCTCTCCTCGCACTGTTTTAGCCTGTGTCTCTGCCCTCCTCGCGTTCTTTTACCCTGTGTCTCTGCCGCTCTCCTTGCGCTCTTTTATTCTGTGTCTCCACCGCTCTCCTCGCGCTCTTTTATCCTGTGTCTCCAGCACTCTCCTCGCGCTCTTTTATCCTCTGTCTCCGATGTTCTCCTCAAGCGCTTTTACCCTGTGCCTCTGCCCTTCTCGCGCTCTTTTACCCTGTGTCTCTGCTCTCCTCGCGCTCTTTTACCATGTGTCTCCACTCTACTCGCACTCTCTTATCCTGTGTCTCCGCTCTCCTAGCGTTCTTTTATCCTGTGTAACCGCTGCGCTCCTCACGCTCTTTTATCCTGCGTCTCCACTCTCCTCGCGCCCTTTTACCCTGTGTCTCCACTCTCCTTGCACTCTTTTACCCTGCGTCTCCGCCGCTCTCCTCGCACTCTTTTACCCTGTGTCTCTGCTCTCCTCGCGCTGTTTTACCCTGTGTCTCCGCCGCTCTCCTCGCGCTCTTTTACCCTGTGTCTCGGCTCTCCTCGCGCTCTTTTCCCCTGTGTCTCTGCTCTCCTCAAGCTCTTTTAACCTGTGCCTCCGCCGCTCTCCTCGCGCCCTTTTACCCTGTGTCTCCACTCTCCTTGCGCTCTTTTACCCTGTGTCTCCGCCGCTCTCCTCGCACTCTTTTACCCTGTGTCTCTGCTCTCCTCGCGCTGTTTTACCCTGTGTCTCCGCCGCTCTCCTCACGCTCTTTTACCCTGTGTCTCCGCTCTCCTCGTGCTCTTTTATCCTGTGTCTCTGCTCTCCTCGCGCTGTTTTAGCCTGTGTCTCTGCTCTCCTCGCGCTCTTTTATCCTGTGTCTCCACCGCTCTCCTTGCGCTCTTTTATCCTGTGTCTCCACTCTCCTCACGCTCTTTTACCATGTGTCTTCACTCTCCTCGCGCTCTTTTACCATGTGTCTTCACTCTCCTCGCGTTCTTTTACCCTGTGTCGCCGCTCTCCTCGCGTTCTTTTGTCCTGCGTCTCCCCCACTCTCCTCGTGCTGTTTTACCCTGTGTCTCTGCTCTCCTCGCACTCTTTTACCCTGTATCTCCACTCACCTTGCGCTCTTTTACCCAGTGTCTCTGCTCTCCTCATGCTCTTTTTTCCTGTGTCTCCGCCACTCTCCTCGTGCTCTTTTATCCTGTGTCTCTGCTCTCCTCGTGCTGTTTTAGCCTGTGTCTCTGCTCTCCTCACGCTGTTTTACCCTGTGCCTCCGCCGCTCTCCTCGCGCCCTTTTACCCTGTGTCTCCACTCTCCTTGCGCTCTTTTACCCTGTGTCTCCGCCTCTCTCCTCGCACTCTTTTACACTGTGTCTCTGCTCTCTTCGCGCTGTTTTACCCTGTGTCTCCGCCGCTCTCCTTGCGCTCTTTTACCCTGTGTCTCTGCCGCTCTCCTCGCGCTCTTTTATCCTGTGTCTCCACTGCTCTCCTCGCGCTCTTTTATCCTGTGTCTCCACTCCCCTCGCGCTCATTTACCCTGTGCTTCCGCTCTCCTCGCGCTCTTTTACCCTGTGTCTCTGCTCTCCTCGCGCTCTTTTATCCTGTGTCTCCAGCGCTCTCCTCGCGCTCTTTTATCCTCTGTCTCCGATGCTCTCCACACGCTCTTTAACCCTGTGTCTCCGCTCTCCTCGCGCTCTTTTATCCTGTGTCTCCACCGCTCTCCTCGCGTTCTTTTACCCTGTGTCTCCACTCTCCTCGCGCTCTTTTACCATGTGTCTTCACTCTCCTCGCGCTCTTTTACCCTGTGTCTCCACTCTCCTCGCATTCTTTTACCCTGTGTCGCCGCTTTCCTCGCGTTCTTTTGTCCTGCGTCTCCCCCACTCTCCTCGTGCTGTTTTACCCTGTGTCTCTGCTCTCCTCGCACTCTTTTACCCTGTATCTCCACTCTCCTTGCGCTCTTTTACCCAGTGTCTCTGCTCTCCTCATGCTCTTTTTTCCTGTGTCTCCGCCACTCTCCTCGCGCTCTTTTATCCTGTGTCTCTGCTCTCCTCGCACTGTTTTAGCCTGTGTCTCTGCTCTCCTCACGCTGTTTTACCCTGTGCCTCCGCCGCTCTCCTCGCGCCCTTTTACCCTGTGTCTCCACTCTCCTTGCGCTCTTTTACCCTGTGTCTCCGCCTCTCTCCTCGCACTCTTTTACACTGTGTCTCTGCTCTCTTCGCGCTGTTTTACCCTGTGTCTCCGCCGCTCTCCTTGCGCTCTTTTACCCTGTGTCTCTGCCGCTCTCCTCGTGCTCTTTTATCCTGTGTCTCCACTGCTCTCCTCGCGCTCTTTTATCCTGTGTCTCCACTCCCCTCGCGCTCATTTACCCTGTGCTTCCGCTCTCCTCGCGCTCTTTTACCCTGTGTCTCTGCTCTCCTCGCGCTCTTTTATCCTGTGTCTCCAGCGCTCTCCTCGCGCTCTTTTATCCTCTGTCTCCGATGCTCTCCTCACGCTCTTTAACCCTGTGTCTCCGCTCTCCTCGCGCTCTTTTATCCTGTGTCTCCACCGCTCTCCTCGCGTTCTTTTACCCTGTGTCTCCACTCTCCTCGCGCTCTTTTACCATGTGTCTTCACTCTCCTCGCGCTCTTTTACCCTGTGTCTCCACTCTCCTCGCGTTCTTTTACCCTGTGTCGCCGCTTTCCTCGCGTTCTTTTGTCCTGCGTCTCCCCCACTCTCCTCGTGCTGTTTTACCCTGTGTCTCTGCTCTCCTCGCACTCTTTTACCCTGTGTCTCCACTCTCCTTGTGCCCTTTTACCCTGTGTCTCTGCTCTCCTCATGCTCTTTTATCCTGTGTCTCCGCCACTCTCCTCGCGCTCTTTTATCCTGTGTCTCTGCTCTCCTCGCACTGTTTTAGCCTGTGTCTCTGCTCTCCTCCCGCTCTTTTACCCTGTGTCTCCGCAGCTCTCCTCGCGCTCTTTTACCCTGTTTCTCTGCTCTCCTCCCACTCTTTTATCCTGTGTCTCTGCTCTCCTTGCGCTCCTTTATCCTATGTCTCCACCGCTCTCCTTGCGCTCTTTTATCCTGTGTCTCCGATGCTCTCCTCACGCTCTTTTGCCCTGTGTCTCCGCTCTCCTCGTGCTCTCTTATCCTGTGTCTCCACTCTCCTCGCGATCTTTTCCTCTGTATCTCTGCTCTCCTCATGCTCTTTTATCCTGTGTCTCCACCGCTCTCCTCGCGCTCTTTTATCCTGTGTCTCTGCTCTCCTCGCACTGTTTTAGCCTGTGTCTCTGCCCTCCTCGCGTTCTTTTACCCTGTGTCTCTGCCGCTCTCCTTGCGCTCTTTTATTCTGTGTCTCCACCGCTCTCCTCGCGCTCTTTTATCCTGTGTCTCCAGCACTCTCCTCGCGCTCTTTTATCCTCTGTCTCCGATGTTCTCCTCAAGCGCTTTTACCCTGTGCCTCTGCCCTTCTCGCGCTCTTTTACCCTGTGTCTCTGCTCTCCTCGCGCTGTTTTACCCTGTGTCTCCGCCGCTCTCCTCGCGCTCTTTTACCCTGTGTCTCGGCTCTCCTCGCGCTCTTTTCCCCTGTGTCTCTGCTCTCCTCAAGCTCTTTTAACCTGTGCCTCCACCGCTCTCCTCGCGCCCTTTTACCCTGTGTCTCCACTCTCCTTGCGCTCTTTTACCCTGTGTCTCCGCCGCTCTCCTCGCACTCTTTTACCCTGTGTCTCTGCTCTCCTCGCGCTGTTTTACCCTGTGTCTCCGCCGCTCTCCTCACGCTCTTTTACCCTGTGTCTCCGCTCTCCTCGTGCTCTTTTATCCTGTGTCTCTGCTCTCCTCGCGCTGTTTTAGCCTGTGTCTCTGCTCTCCTCGCGCTCTTTTATCCTGTGTCTCCACCGCTCTCCTTGCGCTCTTTTATCCTGTGTCTCCACTCTCTTCACGCTCTTTTACCATGTGTCTTCACTCTCCTCGCGCTCTTTTACCATGTGTCTTCACTCTCCTCGCGTTCTTTTACCCTGTGTCGCCGCTCTCCTCGCGTTCTTTTGTCCTGCGTCTCCCCCACTCTCCTCGTGCTGTTTTACCCTGTGTCTCTGCTCTCCTCGCACTCTTTTACCCTGTATCTCCACTCTCCTTGCGCTCTTTTACCCAGTGTCTCTGCTCTCCTCATGCTCTTTTTTCCTGTGTCTCCGCCACTCTCCTCGCGCTCTTTTATCCTGTGTCTCTGCTCTCCTCGTGCTGTTTTAGCCTGTGTCTCTGCTCTCCTCACGCTGTTTTACCCTGTGCCTCCGCCGCTCTCCTCGCGTCCTTTTACCCTGTGTCTCCACTCTCCTTGCGCTCTTTTACCCTGTGTCTCCGCCTCTCTCCTCGCACTCTTTTACACTGTGTCTCTGCTCTCTTCGCGCTGTTTTACCCTGTGTCTCCGCCGCTCTCCTTGCGCTCTTTTACCCTGTGTCTCTGCCGCTCTCCTCGCGCTCTTTTATCCTGTGTCTCCACTGCTCTCCTCGCGCTCTTTTATCCTGTGTCTCCACTCCCCTCGCGCTCATTTACCCTGTGCTTCCGCTCTCCTCGCGCTCTTTTACCCTGTGTCTCTGCTCTCCTCGCGCTCTTTTATCCTGTGTCTCCACCGCTCTCCTCGCGCTCTTTTATACTCTGTCTCCGATGCTCTCCTCATGCTCTTTAACCCTGTGTCTCCGCTCTCCTCGCGCTCTTTTATCCTGTGTCTCCAGCGCTCTCCTCGCGCTCTTTTATCCTCTGTCTCCGATGCTCTCCTCACGCTCTTTAACCCTGTGTCTCCGCTCTCCTCGCGCTCTTTTATCCTGTGTCTCCACCGCTCTCCTTGCGTTCTTTTACCCTGTGTCTCCACTCTCCTCGCGCTCTTTTACCATGTGTCTTCACTCTCCTCGTGCTCTTTTACCCTGTGTCTCCACTCTCCTCGCGTTCTTTTACCCTGTGTCGCCGCTTTCCTCGCGTTCTTTTGTCCTGCGTCTCCCCCACTCTCCTCGTGCTGTTTTACCCTGTGTCTCTGCTCTCCTCGCACTCTTTTACCCTGTGTCTCCACTCTCCTTGTGCCCTTTTACCCTGTGTCTCTGCTTTCCTCATGCTCTTTTATCCTGTGTCTCCGCCACTCTCCTCGCGCTCTTTTATCCTGTGTCTCTGCTCTCCTCGCACTGTTTTAGCCTGTGTCTCTGCTCTCCTCCCGCTCTTTTACCCTGTGTCTCCGCAGCTCTCCTCGCGCTCTTTTACCCTGTTTCTCTGCTCTTCTCCCACTCTTTTATCCTGTGTCTCTGCTCTCCTTGCGCTCCTTTATCCTATGTCTCCACCGCTCTCCTTGCGCTCTTTTATCCTGTGTCTCCGATGCTCTCCTCACGCTCTTTTGCCCTGTGTCTCCGCTCTCCTTGCGCTCTTTTATCCTGTGTCTCCAGCGCTCTCCTTGCGCTCTTTTACCCTGTGTCTCCACCACTCTCCTCGTGCTCCTTTATGCTGTGTCTCCACTCTCCCCTTGCTCTTTTCCCCTGTGTCTCCACTCTCCTCACGCTCTTTTACCCTGTGTCTCCGCTCTCCTCGCGCTCTTTTACCATGTGTCTCCACTCTACTCACGCTCTCTTATCCTGTGTCTCTGCTCTCCTAGCGTTCTTTTATCCTGTGTAACCGACGCGCTCCTCACGCTCTTTTATCCTGCGTCTCCACCTCTCTCCTCGCACTCTTTTACCCTGTGTCTCTGATCTCCTCGCGCTGTTTTACCCTGTGTCTCTGCCGCTCTCCTCGCGCTCTTTTGCCCTGTGTCTCCGCTCTCCTCGAGCTCTTTTATCCTGTGTCTCCACTCTCTTCGCGCTCTTTTACCCTGTGTCTCCGCTCTCCTCGTGCTCTTTTATCCTGTGTCTCCGTTCTCCTCATGCTCATTTATACTGTGTCTCCGCCGCTCTCCTCACGCTCTTTTAGCCTGTGTCTCTGGTCTCATTGTCCTCTTTTACCCTTTGTCTCCGTTCTCCTTGCGCTCTTTTATACTGTGTCTCCGCTCTCTTCACACACTTTTACCCTGTGTCACTGCTCTCCTCGCACCCTTTTATCCTGTGACTCTGCTCTCCTCGCACTGTTTTACCCTGTGTCTCCGCGGCTCTCCTCGTGCTCTTTTATCCTGTGTCTCTGCTCTCCTCACGCTCTTTCATCTTGTCTCTATGCTCTCCTCACGCTCTTTTATCCTATGTCTCCGCTCTCCTCGTGCTTTTTTCCCTGTGTCTCCGCCGCTCTCCTTGTTCTCTTTTATCCCGTGTCTCCGCTCTCTCACTCTCTTTTATCCTGTGTCTCCGCCGCTCTCCTCGTGTTCTTTTATCCTGTTTCTCTGCTCTCCTCGCACTCTTATATCCTGTATCTCCACCGCTTTCCTCGCGCTCTTTTATCATGTGTCTCCGCCGCTCTCCTCACGCTCTTTTAGCCTGTGTCTCTGGTCTCATCGTCCTCTTTTACCCTGTGTCTCCACTCTCCTTGCGCTCTTTTATACTGTGTCTCCGCTCTCTTCATGCTCTTTTACCCTGTGTCGCTGTTCTCCTCGCACTCTTTTATCCTGTGACTCTGCTCTCCTCGCACTGTTTTACCCTGTGTCTCCGCGGCTCTCCTCGTGCTCTTTTATCCTCTGTCTCTGCTCTCCTCACGCTCTTTTATATTGTGTTTTTGCCCACCTCGTGCTCTTTTACCCTCTGTCTCTGTTCTCCTTGTGCTCTTTTATCCTGAGTCTCTGCTCTCTTTGCGCTCTTTTACCCTGTGTCTCTGCTCTCCTCGCACCCTTTTATCCTGTGTCTCTGCTATCCTCACGCTCATTTATCTTGCGGCTTTGCACACCTCGCGCTCTTTTACCCTGTGTCTCCGCTCTCCTTGCGCTCTTTTATCCTGTGACTCAACCACTCTACTCACGCTCTTTTATCCTGTGTCTCCGCCGCTCTCCTCGTGCTCTTTTAACCTGTGTCTCTACACTCCTCGCGCTCTTTTATCCTGTGTCTCTGCTCTCCTCGCACTCTTATAACCTGTGTCTCTACTCTCCTCGTGCTCTTTTATTCTGTGTCTCCACTCTCCTTGCGGTCTTTTATCCTGTGTCTCCCCCACTCTCCTCGTGCTGTTTTACCCTGTGTCTCCGCGCTCCTCACGCTCTTTTATCCTGTGTCTCCGCCACTCTCCTCGCAATTTTATACCATGTGTCTCCGCTCTCCTCGCGCTCTTTTACCGTGTCTCGCCCGCACTCCTCACGCTCTTTTACCCTCTGTCTCTGCCGCTCTCCTCGCGCTCTTTTACCCTGTGTCTCCGCTCTCCTTGCGCTCTTTTACCCTGTGTCTCCGCTCTCCTTGCGCTCTTTTATCCTGTGTCTCTGCTCTCCTCACGTTCTTTTATCTTGTGTCTTTGCTCACCTCGTGCTCTTTTATCCTGTGTCTCCGCTCTCCTCACGCTCTTTTATCACTTTGTCTCCGCTCTCCTCGCGCTCTTTTATCCTGTGTCTCCGCTCTCCTCGTGCTTTTTTACCATGTCTCCGCCGCTCTCCTTGTTCTCTTTTATCCCGTGTCTCCGCTCTCTCACTCTCTTTTACCCTGTGTCTCCACCGCTCTCCTCGTGCTCTTTTATCCTGTGTCTCTGCTCTACTCGCACTCTTATATCCTGTATCTCCACCACTCTCCTCGCGCTCTTTTACCATGTGTCTCCGCTCTCCTCTCGCTCTTTTACCCTGTGTCTCTGCCGCTCTCCTCGCACTCTTTTACCCTGTGTCTCCACTCTCTTCGCGCTCTTTTACCCTGTGTCTCCGCTCTCCTAGCGCTCTTATATCCTGTGTCTCCATTGCTTTCCTCATGCTCTTTTATCCTGTATCTCCACCACTCTCCTCGCGCTCTTTTACCATGTGTCTCCGCTCTCCTCTCGCTCTTTTACCCTGTGTCTCTGCCGCTCTCCTCGCACTCTTTTACCCTGTGTCTCCACTCTCTTCGAGCTCTTTTACCCTGTGTCTCCACTCTCTTCACGCTCTTTTACCCTGTGTCTCCGCTCTCCTAGCGCTCTTATATCCTGTGTCTCCATTGCTTTCCTCGTGCTCTTTTATCCTGTGTCTCTACTCTCCTCGCGCTCTTTTAACCTGTGTCTCCGCTCTCCTCACGCTTTTATATCCTGTGTCTCCACTCTCCTCACGCTCTTATATCCTGTGTCTCCACCGGTCTCCTCGCTCACTTTTACCCTGTGTCTCTCCTCTCTTCGCGCTCTTTTATCCTGTGTCTCTGCTCTCCTTGTGCTCTTATATCCTTTGTCTCCACACTCCTCGCTCTCTTTTACCCTGTGTCTCCACTCTCCTCGTGGTCTTTTATCGTGTGTCTCCATGGCTCTCTATGCGCTCTTTTACCCCGTGTCTCCACTCTCCTCGCGCTCTTTTATCCTGTGTCTCCGCTCTCCTTGCGGTCTTTTTTCCTGTGTCTCAACCGCTCTCCTCGCGCTCTTTTATCCTGTGTGTCCCCCACTCTCCTCGTTCTGTTTTACCCTGTGTCTCTGCTCTCCTCACGCTCTTTTATCCCGTGTCTCGCCCGCACTCCTCGCGCTCTTTTACCCTCTCTCTCTGCCGCTCTCCTCGCGCTCTTTTACCCTGTGTCTTTGGTCTCGCGCTCTTTTATCCTGTGTCTCTGCTCTCCTCGCACTCTTATATCCTATATCTCCACCGCTCTCCTCGCGCACTTTTATCCTGTGTCTCCACTCTCCTCACGCTCTTATATCCTGTGTCTCCACCGCTCTCCTCGCGCTCTTTTATCCTCTGTCTCCGCCACTTTCCTCGCACTCATTTACCCTGTGTCTCCACTCTCCTGGCATTCTTTTATCCTGCGTCTCTGCTCTCTTCACGCTGTTTTATCCTCTGTCTCCGCCACTCTCCTTGCACTCATTTAGACTGTGTCTCCACTCATCTCACGCTCTTATATCCTGTGTCTCCGCTCTCCTCGCGCTCTTATATCCTGTGTCTCCACCGGCCTCCTCGTGCTCTTTTACCCTGTGTCTCCCCTCTCCTCGTGCTCTTTTATCCTGTGTCTCCGTTCTCCTCGCGCTCATTTATACTGTGTCTCCGCTGCTCTCCTCACGCTCTTTTAGCCTGTGTCTCTGGTCTCATCGTCCTCTTTTACCCTGTGTCTCCACTCTCCTTGCGTTCTTTTCTACTTTGTCTCCACTCTCCTCACGATCTTTTACCCTGTGTCGCTGCTCTCCTACCACCCTTTTATGCTGTGACTCTGCTCTCCTCACACAGTTTTACCCTGTGTCTCCGCGGCTCTCCTCGTGCTCTTTTATCCTGTGTCTCCGCCGCTCTCCTTGTTCTCTTTTATCCCGTGTCTCCTCTCTCTCGCCCCCTTTTATCCTGTATCTCCGCCGCTCTCCTCGTGCTCTTTTATCCTGTGTCTCTGCTCTCCTCGCACTCTTATATCCTGTATCTCCACCACTCTCCTCGCGCTCTTTTACCCTGTGTCTCCATTCTCCTCGTGCTCTTTTATCCTGTGTCTCCACCACTCTCCTCGCACTCTTTTACCATGTGTCTCCGCTCTCCTCTCGCTCTTTTACCCTGTGTCTCTGCCGCTCTCCTCGCGCTCTTTTACCCTGTGTCTCTGCTCTCCTCATGCTCTTTCACCCTGTGTCTCTGCTCTCCTCGCGCTATTTTACCCTGCGTCTTTGCTCTACTCGTGCTCTTTTACCATGTGTCTCAGCTCTCCTCATGCTCTTTTATCCCTGTGTCTCTACTCTCCTCGCGCTCTTTTATCCTGTGTCTCTGCTCCCCTCGCGCTCTTATATCCTATATCTCCACCGCTCTCCTCGCGCACTTTTATCCTGTGTCTCCGCCGCTCTCCTTGTGCTCTTTTATCCTGTGTCTCCGCTGTCCTCGCTCTCTTTTATCCTTTGTCTCCGCACTCCACGCTCTCTTTTACCCTTTGTCTCTGCTCTCCTCACATTCTTTTACCCTCTGTCTCTACTCTCCTCGTGGTCTTTTATCGTGTGTCTCCACGGCTCTCCTCGCACTCTTTTACCCTGTGTCTCCACTCTCTTTGCACTCTTTTACCCTGTGTCTCCCCTCTCCTCGTGCTCTTTTATCCTGTGTCTCCGTTCTCCTCGTGCTCATTTATACTGTGTCTCCGCCGCTCTCCTCACGCTCTTTTACCCTGTGTCTCCGCTCTCCTTGCGCTCTTTTATACTGTGTCTCCACTCTCTTCATGATCTTTTACCCTGTGTCGCTGCTCTCCTCGCACCCTTTTATGCTGTGACTCTGCTCTTCTCGCACAGTTTTACCCTGTGTCTCCGCGGCTCTCCTCGTGCTCTTTTATCCTGTGTCTCTGCTCTCCTCGCGCTCTTTTATCTTGTCTCTATGCTCACCTCGCGCTCTTTTACCCTGTGTCTCCGCTCTCCTCACGTTCTTTTATCCTGTGTCTCCACTCTCCTCACGCTCTTATATCCTGTATCTCCACCGCTCTCCTCGCTCTCTTTTATCCTGTGTCTCTGCTCTCCTTGTGCTCTTATATCCTTTGTCTCCACTCTCCTCACACTCTTATATCCTGTGTCTGCACCGCTCTCCTCGCGCTCTTTTATCCTGTGTCTCTACACTCCTCGCGCTCTTTTATCCTGTGTCTCTGCTCTCCTCACACTCTTATATCCTGTGTCTCCACTCTCCTCACGCTCTTATAACCTGTGTCTCCACCGGTCTCCTCACGCTCTTTTATCCTGTGTCTCCGCCGCTCTCCTCGCGCTCTTTTACCCTGTGTCTCCGTTCTCCTTGCGCTCTTTTTTCCTGTGTCTCTGCTCTCTTCACGCTCTTTTATCCTCTGTCTCCGCCACTCGCCTTGCACTCATTTACCCTGTGTCTCCACTCTCCTCGCGCTCTTTTATCCTGTGTCTCTGCTCTCCGCGCTGTTTTATCCTCTGTCTCTGCCACTCTCCTCGCACTCATTTACACTGTGTCTCCACTCTCCTCATGTTCTTTTATCCTGTGTCTCCACTCTCCTCGTGCTCTTGTATCCTGTGTCTCCGCACTCCTCGCTCTCTATTACCCTGTGTCTCCACTCTCCTCGTGGTCTTTTACTGTGTGTCTCCACAGCTCTCCTCGCACTCTTTTAACCTGTGTCTCCACTCACCTCGCACTCTTTTATCCTGTGTCTCCACTCTCTTTGCACTCTTTTACCCTGTGTCTCCCCTCTCCTCGTGCTCTTTTACCCTGTGTCTCCGCTCTCCTTGCGCTCTTTTATACTGTGTCTCCACTCTCTTCATGATCTTTTACCCTGTGTCGCTGCTCTCCTCGCACCCTTTTATGCTGTGACTCTGCTCTCCTCGCACAGTTTTACCCTGTGTCTCCGCGGCTCTCCTCGTGCTCTCTTATCCTGTGTCTCTACTCTCCTCGCGCTCTTTTATCTTGTCTCTATGCTCACCTCGTGCTCTTTTACCCTGTGTCTCCGCTCTCCTCGCGTTCTTTTATCCTGTGTCTCCACTCTCCTCACGCTCTTATATCCTGTGTCTCCACCGCTCTCCTCGCTCTCTTTTATCCTGTGTCTCTGCTCTCCTTGTGCTCTTATATCCTTTGTCCCCACTCTCCTCACGCTCTTATATCCTGTGTCTGCACCGCTCTCCTTGCGCTCTTTTATCCTGTGTCTCTACACTCCTCACGCTCTTTTATCCTGTGTCTCTGCTCTCCTCACGCTCTTATATCCTGTGTCTCCACTCTCCTCATGCTCTTATAACCTGTGTCTCCACCGCTCTCCTCACGCTCTTTTATCCTGTGTCTCCGCTGCTCTCCTCGCGTTCTTTTACCCTTTATCTCCGTTCTCCTTGCGCTCTTTTTTCCTGTGTCTCTGCTCTCTTCACGCTCTTTTATCCTCTGTCTCCGCCACTCTCCTCGCACTCATTTACACTGTGTCTCCACTCTCCTCATGCTCTTTTATCCTGTGTCTCCACTCTCCTCGTGCTCTTACATCCTGTGTCTCCGCACTCCTTGCTCTCTATTACCCTGTGTCTCCACTCTCCTCATGGTCTTTTACTGTGTGTCTCCATGGCTCTCCTCGCGCTCTTTTAACCTGTGTCTCCACTCACCTCGCACTCTTTTATCCTGTGTCTCCACTCTCCTTGAGTTCTTTTACCCTGTGTCTCCTCTCTCATTGTGTTCTTTTATCCTGTGTCTTCGTTCTCCTCGCGCTCATTTATACTGTGTCTCCGCTGCTCTCCTCATGCTCTTCTATCCTGGGTCTCTTGTCTCCTCACGCAATTTTATCCTGTGTCTCCACTCTCCTCGCGTTCATTTATACTGTGTCTCAACCGCTCTCCTCGCGCTCTTTTATCTTGTGTCTCCCCCGCTCTCCTCATGCTCTTTTACCCTGTGTCTCTGCTCTCTTCGCACTCTTTTATCCTGTGTCTCCACCACTGTCCTCGCGCTCCTTTATCCTGTGTCTCCACCACTGTCCTCGAGCTCTTTTATCCTGTGTCTCCGCACTCCTCGCTCTCTTTTATCCTTTGTCTCCGCTCTCCTCACATTCTTTCACACTGTGTCTGCACTCTCCTCGTGGTCTTTTATCGTGTGTCTTCACGGCTCTCCTCGCATTCTTTTACCCTGTGTCTCCACTCTCCTTGCGCTCTTTTACACTGTGTCTCCGCTCTCCTCGTGCTCTTTTATCCTGTGCCTCCGTTCTCCTCGCGCTCATTTATACTTTGTCTCCGCCGCTCTGCTCATGCTCTTTTAGCCTGTGTCTCCGCTCTCTTCGTGCTCTTTTGCCCTGTGTCTCTGCTCTCCTCGTGCTCTTTTACACTGTGTCTCTGCTGTCCTTGCGCTCTTTTACCCTTTGTCTTTGCTCTCCTCACGCTCTTTTATTATGTGTCTCGGCTCTCCTCATGCTCTTTTCCCCTGTGTCTCTACTCTTCTCGCGCTCTTTTATCCTGTGTCTCCACTGGTCTCCTCGCGCTCTTATATCCTGTGACTCCGCCGCTCTCCTCGCGCTCTTTTACCCTGTGTCTCCACTCTCCTCATGCTCTTTTATCCTGTGTCTCTGCTCTCTTCGCGCTCTTTTATCCTCTGTCTCTGCCACTCTCCTCGCACTCATTGACCCTGTGTTTCCACTCTCCTCGCGCTCTTTTATCTGTGTCTCTGCTCTCTTCACGCTGTTTTATCCTCTGTCTCCGCCACTCTCCTCGCACTCATTGACCCTGTGTTTGACTCTCCTCGCGCTCTTTTATCTGTGTCTCTGCTCTCTTCACGCTGTTGTATCCTCTGTCTCCGCCAACCTCCTCGCACTTATTTAGACTGTGTCTCCCCTTTCCTCACGCTCTTATATCCTGTGTCTCCGTTCTCCTCGCGTTCTTATATCCTGTGTCTTCACCGCTCTCCTCGTGCTCTTTTATCCTGTGTCTCCACACACCTCGCTCTCTTTTACCCTGTGTCTCCGCTCACCTCGCGCTCTTTTATCCTGTGTCTCCACACTCCTCGTGCAATTTTTTCCTGTGTCTCCACTCTCCTCCTGCTCATTTATACTGTGTCTCCGCCGCCCTCTTCGTGTTCTTTTACCCTGTGTCTCTGCTCTCGTCACACTCTTTTATCTTGTATCTTTGCACACCTCGCGCTCTTTTACCCTGTGTCTCCACTCTCCTCATGGTCCTTTATCGTGTGTCTCCACGGCTCTCCTCGGGCTCTTTTATCCTATGTCTCCACTCTACTTGCGCTCTTTTACCCTGTGTCTCCGCTCTCCTCGTGCTCTTTTAGTCTGTGTCTCCGTTCTCCTCGCGCTCATTTATCCTGTGTCTCTGCTGCTCTCCTCATGCTCTTTTAGCCTCTGTCTCTGGTCTCCTCGCGCTCTTTTATCCTGTGTCTCCGCTCTCCTCGCGCAATTTTATCCTGTGTCTCCGCTCTCCTCGCGCTCATTTATACTGTGTCTCCGCTGCTCTCCTCATGCTCTTTTATCCTGTGTCTCCGCTCTCCTCGCGCAATTTTATCCTGTGTCTCCGCCCTCCTCGTGCTCTTTTATACTGTGTCTCTGCCGCTCTCCTCATGCTCTTTTAGCCTGTGTCTCCGTTCTCCTCACGTTCATTTATACTCTGTCTCCGCCGCTCGCCTCATGCTCTTTTATCCTGGGTCTCTTGTCTCTTCGCGCTCTTTTACCCTTTGTCTCCACTCTCCTCGCACAATTTTATCCTGTGTCTCCACTCTCCTCGCGTTCATTTATACTGTGTCTCCGCCCCTCTCTTCGCCCTCTTTTACCCTGTGTCTCTGCTCTCCTCACGCTCTTTTATCTTGTGTCTTTGCACACCTCGTGTTCTTTTACCCTGTGACTCCGCTCTCCTTGCGCTCTTTTATCATGTGTCTCTGCTCTCCTCACGTTCTTTTATCTTGTGTCTTTGCTCACCTCGCGCTCTTTTACCCTGTGTCTCCACTCTCCTCACACTCTTTTATCCTGTGTCTCAACCGCTCTCCTCGCGCTCTTTTATCCTGTGTCTCCCCCGCTCTCCTCGTGCTCTTTTACCCTGTGTCTCTGCTCTCCTCACGCTCTTTTATCATGTGTCTCCACCACTCTCCTCGCACTCATTTATCCTGTGTCTCCGCACTCCTCGCTCTCTTTTACCCTTTGTCTCCGGTCTCCTCACATTCTTTTACACTGTGTCTGCACTCTCCTCATGGTCTTTTATCGTGTGTCTCCACGGCTCTCCTCGCATTCTTTTACCCTGTGTCTCCACGTGCTCTTTTATCCTATGTCTCTGCTCTCCTCGCACTCTTTTACCCTGTGTCTCCCCCGCACTCCTCGCGCTCTTTTAACCTCTGTCTCTGCTGCTCTCCTTGCGATCTTTTACCCTGTGTCTCCGCTCTCCTCGTGCTCTTTTGCGCTGTGTTTCCGCTGTCCTCATGCTCTTTTACCATGCACCTTTGCTCTCCTCACGCTATTTTACCCCTGTGTCTCTACTCTTCTCGCGCTCTTTTATCTGTGTCTCTGCTCTCTTCACGCTGTTTTATCCTCTGTCTCCACCACTCTCCTCGCACTCATTGACCCTGTGTTTGACTCTCCTCGTGCTCTTTTATCTGTGTCTCTGCTCTCTTCACGCTGTTTTATCCTCTGTCTCCGCCACTCTCCTTGCACTCATTTAGACTGTGTCTCCCCTTTCCTCACGCTCTTATATCCTGTGTCTCCGTTCTCCTCGCGTTCTTATATCCTGTGTCTTCACCGCTCTCCTCGTGCTCTTTTATCCTGTGTCTCCACACACCTCGCTCTCTTTTACCCTGTGTCTCCGCTCACCTCGTGCTCTTTTATCCTGTGTCTCCACACTCCTCGTGCAATTTTTTCCTGTGTCTCCACTCTCCTCCTGCTCATTTATACTGTGTCTCCGCCACTCTCTTTGCGTTCTTTTACCCTGTGTCTCTGCTCTCCTCACACTCTTTTATCTTGTGTCTTTGCACACCTCGCGCTCTTTTACCCTGTGTCTCCACTCTCCTCGTGGTCCTTTATCGTGTGTCTCCACGGCTCTCCTCACGCTCTTTTACCCTGTGTCTCCACTCACCTCGCGCTCTTTTATCCTGTGTCTCCACTCTCCTTGCGCTCCTTTACCCTGTGTCTCTGCTCTCCTCGCGCTCATTTATACTGTGTCTCCGCCGCTCTCCTCATGCTCCTTTAGCCTGTGTCTCCGTTCTCCTCACGCTCATTTATACTCTGTCTCCGCCGCTCACCTCATGCTCTTTTATCCTGGGTCTCTTGTCTCCTCGCGCTCTTTTACCCTGTGTCTCCACTCTCCTCGCACAATTTTATCCTGTGTCTCCGTTCTCCTCGCGCTCATTTATACTGTGTCTCCGCCCCTCTCTTCGCGCTCTTTTACACTGTGTCTCTGCTCTCCTCACGCTCTTTTATCTTGTGTCTTTGCTCACCTCGCGCTCTTTTACCCTGTGTCTCTGCTCTCCTCACGCTCTTTTATCTTGTGTCTTTGCTCTCCTCACGCTCTTTTATCCTGTGTCTCAACCGTTCACCTCGTGCTCTTTTATCCTGTGTCTCTGCTCTCCTCACGCTCTTTTATCATGTGTCTCCGCTCTCCTCGTGCTCTTGTGCGCTGTGTCTCCGCTGTCCTCGCGCTCTTTTACCCTGCGTCTTTGCTCTCCTCACGCTCTTTTACCCCTGTGTCTCTACTCTTCTCATGCTCTTTTATCCTGTGTCTCTGGTCTCCTCGCGTTCTTTTACCCTATGTCTCCGCTCTCCTAGCGCTCTTTTATCCTGTGTCTGCACTCTCCTCGTGCTCTTTTATCCTGTGTCTCAACCGCTCTCCTCGTGCTCTTTTATCCTATGTCTCCGCCACTCTCCTCGCGCTCTTTTACCCTGTGTCTCCGCTCTCCTTCCGCTCTTTTATCCTCTATCTCTGCTCTCTTCACGCTCTTTTACCCTCTGTCTCCACCACTCTCCTCGCACTCATTTACCCTGTGTCTCCACTCTCCTCGCGCTCTTTTATCCTGTGTCTCTGCTCTCTTCACGCTGTTTTATCCTCTGTCTCCGCCACTCTCCTCGAATTCATTTACACTGTGTCTCCACTCTCCTCACGCTCTTTTATCTTGTGTCTTTGCTCACCTCGCGCTCTTTTAGCCTGTGTCTCCGCTTTCCTCACGCTCCTTTATCCTGTGTCTCCCCCGCTCTCCTCGTGCTCTTTTACCCTGTGTCTCCACTCTCCTCGTGCTCTTTTATCCTGTGTCTCCACCACTCTCCTCACATTCTCTTACCATGTGTCTCCGCTCTCCTCGCACTCTTTTACTTTGTGTCTCCCCCGCACTCCTCGCACTCTTTTAACCTCTGTCTCCGCTGCTCTCCTCGCGCTCTTTTACCCTGTGTCTTTGCTCTCCTCATGCTCTTTTACCCCTGTGTCTCTACTCTTCTCGCACTCTAATCCTGTGTCTCTGCTCTCCTCGCGCTTTTATATCCTGTATCTCCACCGCTCTCCTCGCGCTCTTTTATCCTGTGTCTCTGCTCTCCTCGTGCTCTTTTACCCTGTGTCTCCGCTGTCCTTGCGCTCTTTTACCCTGCGTCTTTGCTCTCATCGCGCTCTTTTACTATGTGTCTCGGCTCTCCTCACGCTCTTTTCCCCTGTGTCTCTTCTCTTCTCGTGCTCTTTTATCCTGTGTCTCCACTGCTCTCCTCGCGCTCTTTTATCCTGTGACTCCGCCGCTCTCCTCGCGCTCTTTTACCCTGTGTCTCCACTGTCCTCGCGCTCTTTTATCCTGTGTCTCTGATCTCCTCGCGCTCTTATATCCTGTGTCTCCACCGCTCTCCTCGTGCTCTTTTATCCTGTGACACCGCCGCTCTCCTCGCGCTCTTCTACCCTGTGTCTCCACTCTCCTCGCGCTCTTTTATCCTGTGTCTCTGCTCTCTTCGCACTCTTTTATCCTCTGTCTCTGCCACTCTCCTCGCACTCATTGACCCTGTGTTTCCACTCTCCTCGCGCTTTTATCTGTGTCTCTGTTCTCTTCACGCTGTTTTATCCACTGTCTCCACCACTCTCCTTGCACTCATTTAGACTGTGTCTCCCCTCTCCTCGCGCTCTTGTATCCTGTGTCTCCGCTCTCCTCGCGTTCTTATATCCTGTGTCTTCACCGCTCTCCTCGTGCTCTTTTATCCTGTGTCTCCACACTCCTCGCTCTCTTTTACCCTGTGTCTCCGCTCACCTCGTGCTCTTTTATCCTGTGTCTCCACTCTCCTCGCGCAATTTTTTCCTGTGTCTCCACTCTCCTCACACTCATTTATACTGTGTCTCCGCCGCTCTCTTCGTGCTCTTTTACCCTGTGTCTCTGCTCTCCTCACACTCTTTTATCTTGTGTCTTTGCACACCTCGCGCTCTTTAACCCTGTGTCTGCACTCTCCTCATGGTCTTTTATCGTGTGTCTCCACGGCTCTCCTCGCATTCTTTTACCCTGTGTCTCCACTCTCCTCGTGCTCTTTTACCCTGTGTCTCCGCTCTCCTCGTGCTCTTTTATCCTGTGTCTCCGTTCTCCTCGCGCTCTTATATCCTGTGTCTCCACCGCTCTCCTCGTGCTCTTTTATCCTGTGACTCCGCCGCTCTCCTCGCGCTCTTTTACCTTGTGTCTCCACTCTCCTCGCGCTCTTTTATCCTGTGTCTCTGTTCTCCTCGCGCTCTTTTATCCTGTGTCTCTGCTCTCTTCGCACTCTTTTATCCTCTGTCTCTGCCACTCTCCTCGCACTCATTGACCCTGTGTTTCCACTCTCCTCGCGCTTTTATCTGTGTCTCTGCTCTCTTCACGTTGTTTTATCCTCTGTCTCCACCACTCTCCTTGCACTCATTTAGACTGTGTCTCCCCTCTCCTCGTGCTCTTTTATCCTGTGTCTCCACACTCCTCGCTCTCTTTTACCCTGTGTCTCCGCTCACCTCGTGCTCTTTTATCCTGTGTCTCCACTCTCCTCGCGCAATTTTTTCCTGTGTCTCCACTCTCCTCACACTCATTTATACTGTGTCTCCACCGCTCTCTTCGTGCTCTTTTACCCTGTGTCTCTGCTCTCCTCACACTCTTTTATCTTGTGTCTTTGCACACCTCGCGCTCTTTAACCCTGTGTCTCCACTCTCCTCGTGGTCCTTTATCGTGTGTCTCCACGGCTCTCCTCGCGCTCTTTTACCCTGTGTCTCCACTCACCTCGCACTCTTTTATCATGTGTCTCCACTCTCCTTGCGCTCTTTTACCCTGTGTCTCTGCTCTCCTCATGCTCTTTTATCCTGTGTCTCTGTTTTCTTCACGCTCATTTATCCTGTGTCTCCCCCGTTCTCCTCGTGCTCTTTTAGCCTTTGTCTCTGGTCTCCTCACACTCTTTTACCCTGTGTCTCCACTCTCCTCACGCTCTTTTATGTTGTGTCTTTGCTCACCTCGCGCTCTTTTAGCCTTTGTCTCCGCTTTCCTCGCGCTCTTTTATCTTGTGTCTCAACCGCTCTCCTCGCACTCTTTTATCGTGTGTCTCCACGGCTCTCCTCGCATTCTTTTACCCTGTGTCTCCACTCTCCTCGTGCTCTTTTATCCTGTGTCTCCGCCACTCTCCTCACATTCTTTTACCATGTGTCTCCGCTCTCCTCGCACTCTTTTACCCTGTGTCTCCCCCGCATTCCTCGCGCTCTTTTAACCTCTGTCTCTGCTGCTCTCCTCGCGATCTTCTACCCTGTGTCTCCGCTCTCCTCGTGCTCTTTTATCCTGTGTCTCCGTTCTCCTCGCGCTCATTTATACTGTATCTCCGCCGCTCTCCTCACGCTCTTTTAGCCTGTGTCTGTGGTCTCCTCATGTTTTTTTACCCTGTGTCTCCGCTCTCCTAGAGCTCTTTTATCCTGTGTCTCCACTCTCCTCGTGCTCTTTAATCCTGTGTCTCCGCCACTCTCCACACATTCTTTTACCATGTGTCTCCGCTCTTCACGCACTCTTTTACCCTGTGTCTCCCCCGCACTCCTCGCACTCTTTTAACCTCTGTCTCTGCTGCTCTCCACGCGCTCTTTTACCCTGTGTCTCCGCTCTCCTCGTGCTCTTGTGCGCTGTGTCTCCGCTGTCCTTGCGCTCTTTTACCCTGCGTCTTTGCTCTCCTCACGCTCTTTTACCCCTGTGTCTCTACTCTTCTCGCGCTCTTTTATCCTGTGTCTCTGGTCTCCTCGCGTTCTTTTACCCTATGTCTCCGCTCTCCTAGCGCTCTTTTATCCTGTGTCTGCACTCTCCTCGTGCTCTTTTATCCTGTGTCTCAACCGCTCTCCTCATGCTCTTTTATCCTATGTCTCCGCCACTGTCCTCGCGCTCTTTTAGCCTGTGTCTCCGCTCTCCTTGCGCTCTTTTATCCTCTGTCTCTGCTCTCTTCATGCTCTTTTACCCTCTGTCTCCACCACTCTCCTCGCACTCATTTACCCTGTGTCTCCACTCTCCTCACGCTCTTTTATCCTGTGTCTCTGCTCTCTTCACGCTGTTTTATCCTCTGTCTCCGCCACTCTCCTCGCACTCATTTACACTGTGTCTCCACTATCCTCGCGCTCTTTTATCTTGTGTCTCAATCGCTCTCCTCACGCTCTTTTATCCTGTGTCTCCCCCGCACTCCTCGTGCTCTTTTAACCTCTGTCTCTGCTGCTCTCCTCGCGAACTTTTACCCTGTGTCTCCGCTCTCCTCGTGCTCTTTTGCGCTGTGTCTCCACTGTCCTCGCGCTCTTTTACCCTGCGTCTTTGCTCTCCTCACGCTCTTTTACCCCTGTGTCTCTCCTCTTCTCGCGCTCTAATCCTTTGTCTCTGCTCTCCTCACGCTTTTATATCCTGTATCTCCACCGCTCTCCTCGCGCTCTTGTATCCTGTGTCTCCGCCGCTCTCCTTGCGCTCTTTTATCCTGTGTCTACGCCGCTCTCCTTGCGCTCTTTTAACCTCTGTCTCTGCTGCTCTCCTCGCGCTCTTTTATCCTGTGTCTCCGCTCTCCTCGTGCTCTTTTGCGCTGTGTCTCCGCTGTCCTCGCGCTCTTTTACCCTGCGTCTTTGCTCTCCTCACGCTCTTTTACCCCTATGTCTCTCCTCTTCTCGTGCTCTAATCCTGTGTCTCTGCTCTCCTCGCGCTTTTATATCCTGTATCTCCACCGCTCTCCTCGCGCTCTTGTATCCTGTGTCTCCGCCGCTCTCCTTGCGCTCTTTTATCCTGTGTCTCCGCCGCTCTCCTTGCGCTCGTTTATCCTGTGTCTCTACTCTCCTCGCGCTCTTATATCCTGTGTCTCTGCTCTCCTCGTGCTCTTTTACCCTGGTCTCCGCTGTCCTTGCGCTCTTTTACCCTGCGTCTTTGCTCTCATCGCGCTCTTTTACTATGTGTCTCGGCTCTCCTCACGCTCTTTTCCCCTGTGTCTCTACTCTTCTCGCGTTCTTTTATCCTGTGTCTCCACCGCTCTCCTCACGCTCTTTTATCCTGTGACTCTGCTGCTCTCCTCGCGCTCTTTTACCCTGTGTCTCCACTCTCCTCGCGCTCTTTTATCCTGTGTCTCTGCTCTCCTCGCGTTCTTATATCCTGTGTCGCCACCGCTCTCCTCGTGCTCTTTTACCCTGGTCTCCGCTGTCCTTGCGCTCTTTTACCCTGCGTCTTTGCTCTCATCGCGCTCTTTTACTATGTGTCTCGGCTCTCCTCACGCTCTTTTCCCCTGTGTCTCTACTCTTCTCGCGTTCTTTTATCCTGTGTCTCCACCGCTCTCCTCACGCTCTTTTATCCTGTGACTCTGCTGCTCTCCTCGCGCTCTTTTACCCTGTGTCTCCACTCTCCTCGCGCTCTTTTATCCTGTGTCTCTGCTCTCCTCGCGTTCTTATATCCTGTGTCGCCACCGCTCTCCTCGTGCTCTTTTATCCTGTGACTCCGCCGCTCTCCTCGCGCTCTTTTATCCTGTGTCTCCACTCTCCTCGCGCTCTTTTATCCTGTGTCTCTGCTCTCTTCGCGCTCTTTTATCCTCTGTCTCCGCCACTCTCCTCGCACTCATTGACCCTGTGTCTCCACTCTCCTCGCGCTTTTATCTGTGTCTCTGCTCTCTTCACGCTGTTTTATCCTCTGTCTCCACCACTCTCCTTGCACTCATTTAGACTGTGTCTCCCCTCTCCTCGCGCTCTTATATCCTGTGTCTCCGCTCTCCTCACGTTCTTATATCCTGTGTCTTCACCGCTCTCCGCATGCTCTTTTATCCTGTGTCTCCACACTCCTCGCTCTCTTTTACCCTGTGTCTCCGCCCACCTCGTGCTCTTTTACCTGTGTCTCCACTCTCCTCGCGCAATTTTTTCCTGTGTCTCCACTCTCCTCGCACTCATTTATACAGTGTCTCTGCCTCTCTCTTCGCGCTCTTTTATCCTGTGTCTCTGCTCTCTTCACGCTGTTTTATCCTCTGTCTCTGCCACTCTCCTCGCACTCATTTACACTGTGTCTCCACTCTCCTCATGCTCTTTTATCTTGTGTCTTTGCTCACCTCGCGCTCTTTTACCCTGTGTCTCCACTCTCCTCGTGCTCTTTTATCCTGTGTCTCCGCCACTCTCCTCACATTCTTTTACCATGTGTCTCCGCTCTCCTCATGCTCTTTTGCGCTGTGTCTCTGCTGTCCTCGCGCTCTTTTACCCTGCCTCTTTGCTCTCCTCACGCTCGTTTACCCCTGTGTCTCTACTCTTCTCGTGCTCTTTTATCCTGTGTCTCTGCTCTCCTTGTGATCTTATATCCTGTATCTCCACCGCTCTCCTCGTGCTCTTTTATCCTGTGTCTCTGCTCTCCTCGTGCTCTTTTGGCCTGTGTCTCTGCTCTCCTCGCGCTCTTTTGCCCTGTGTCTCCGCTCTCCTCACGTTCTTATATCCTGTGTCTTCACCGCTCTCCTTGTGCTCTTTTATCCTGTGTCTCCACACTCCTCGCTCTCTTTTACCCTGTGTCTCCGCCCACCTCGTGCTCTTTTATCCTGTGTCTCCACTCTCCTCGCGCAATTTTTTCCTGTGTCTCCACTCTCCTCGCACTCATTTATACAGTGTCTCTGCCGCTCTCTTCGCGCTCTTTTATCCTGTGTCTCTGCTCTCTTCACGCTGTTTTATCCTCCGTCTCAGCCACTCTCCTCGCACTCATTTACACTGTGTCTCCACTCTCCTCATGCTCTTTTATCTTGTGTCTTTGCTCACCTCGCGCTCTTTTACCCTGTGTCTCCACTCTCCTCGTGCTCTTTTATCCTGTGTCTCCGCCACTCTCCTCACATTCTTTTACCATGTGTCTCCGCTCTCCTCATGCTCTTTTGCGCTGTGTCTCTGCTGTCCTCGCGCTCTTTTACCCTGCCTCTTTGCTCTCCTCACGCTCGTTTACCCCTGTGTCTCTACTCTTCTCGTGCTCTTTTATCCTGTGTCTCTGCTCTCCTCGTGATCTTATATCCTGTATCTCCACCGCTCTCCTCGCGCTCTTTTATCCTGTGGCTCTGCTCTCCTCGTGCTCTTTTGGCCTGTGTCTCTGCTCTCCTCGCGCTCTTTTGCCCTGTGTCTCCGTTCTCCTCGCGTTCTTATATCCTGTGTCTTCACCGCTCTCCTCGTGCTCTTTTATCCTGTGTCTCCACACTCCTCGCGCTTTTACCCTGTGTCTCCGCTCTCCTTGTGCTCTTTTGCGCTGTGTCTCCGCTGTCCTCGCGCTCTTTTACCCTGCGTCTTTGCTCTCCTCACGCTCGTTTACCCCTGTGTCTCTACTCTTCTCATGCTCTTTTATCCTGTGTCTCTGCTCTCCTCGTGATCTTTTATCCTATATCTCCACCGCTCTCCTTGCGCTCTTTTATCCTGTGTCTCCGCTGCTCTCCTTGTGCTCTTTTATCCTGTATCTCCACCGCTCTCCTCGCGCTCTTTTATCCTGTGTCTCTACTCTACTCGCGCTCTTTTATCCTGTGTCACTGCTCTCCTCGTGCTCTTTTATCTTGTGTCTTTGCACACCTCGCGCTCTTTAACCCTGTGTCTCCACTCTCCTCGTGGTCCTTTATCGTGTGTCTCCACGGCTCTCCTCATGCTCTTTTACCCTGTGTCTCCACTCACCTCACGCTCTTTTATCCTGTGTCTCCACTCTCCTTGTGCTCTTTTACCCTGTGTCTCTGCTCTCCTCGTGCTCTTTTATCCTGTGTCTCCGTTCTCCTCACGCTCATTTATACTGTGTCTCTGCTGCTCTCCTCTTGCTCTTTTAGCCTATGACTCTGGTCTCCTCACGCTCTTTTACCCTGTGTCTCCGCCACTCTCCTCGTTCTCTTTTACCCTGTGTCTCTGCTCTCCTCGCGCTCTTTTATCCTGTGTCTCCGCACTCCTCGCTCTCTTTTACCCTTTGTCTCCGGTCTCCTCACTTCTTTTACCCTGTGTCTGCACTCTCCTCGTGGTCTTTTATCGTGTGTCTCCACGAATCTCCTCGCATTCTTTTACCCTGTGTCTCCACTCTCCTTGCGCTCTTTTACCCTGTGTCTCCGCTCTCCTCGTGCTCTTTTATCCTGTGTCGCCGTTCTCCTCGCGCTCATTTATACTGTGTCTCCGCCTCTCACCTCATGCTCTTTTATCCTGTGTCTCTGGTCTCCTCCCGCTCTTTTAACCTGTGTCTCCGCTCTCCTAGTGCTCTTTTATCCTGTGTCACCGCTCTCCTCGTGCTCTTTTATCCTGTGTCTCCACTCTCTTCGCGCTCTTATATCCTGTGTCTCCACCGCTCTCCTCACGCTCTTTTATCCTGTGTCTCCACACTCCTCGTGCTCTTTTATCCTGTGTCTCCGCCACTCTCCTCACATTCTTTTACCATGTGTCTCCGCTCTTCTCGCACTCTTTTACCCTGTGTCTCCCCCGCACTCCTCGCACTCTTTTAACCTCTGTCTCTGCTGCTCTCCACGCGCTCTTTTACCCTGTGTCTCCGCTCTCCTCGTGCTCTTGTGCGCTGTGTCTCCGCTGTCCTTGCGCTCTTTTACCCTGCGTCTTTGCTCTCCTCACGCTCTTTTACCCCTGTGTCTCTACTCTTCTCGCACTCTTTTATCCTGTGTCTCTGGTCTCCTCACGTTCTT